>NC_064285.1:16915220-16981813 GCF_019186545.1 Solanum stenotomum
AGAGAAAGAGAGAGAGGGCAACGATCTAAGTAAAGAGGTAAAAGAGGGTGTGAGTAAAAAAATAAAATGTTTTGGTGAGAGGAAAGAGGCTAAGGAAAAGAAAAATGAGAGCCTTTATATAAAAGCCAAATAGTGTTTGAATGCTAGGAGAGAGGGACTGCCCATAATACTACTTTCTTACAAAGAAGTATTGATTAATTTTGAACAACTAACTCCTTCTTTGCCAAATAGTGTTTCTTCTCTTTTGCAGAATTTTGAAGATGTTTTTCCTGATGACACTCCAAAGGGATTGCCACCTTTGAGAGGGATTGAGCACCAAATAGACTTTATGCCTGGGTTTCAACTTCCTAATAGGCCTGCCTATTGGAGCAATCCTGAAGAGACCAAAGAATTACAAAGGCAAATTGAAGAATTGCTTGAAAAGGGATTTGTTCGAGAGAGTATGAGCCCATGCTCTGTTCCAGTCCTATTGGTCCCCAAAAAGGATGGAACATGGAGGATGTGTGTAGATTGTCGAGCCATCAACAACATAACGGTAAAGTATCGCCATCCTATCCCTCGTCTTGATGACATGTTGGACCAACTGTATGGTTCCAAATTTTTTTCTAAAATTGATTTAAAGAGTGGTTACCATCAGATTCGTATGAATCTTGGAGATGAATGGAAAACTGCTTTAAAGACCAAATATGGACTTTATGAGTGGTTAGTTATGCCCTTTGGCTTGACTAATGCACCAAGCACTTTTATGAGACTAATGAATCATGTTTTTAAAGATTTCCATGGAAAATTTATTGTGGTGTATTTTGATGACATCTTGATCTTTTCTCAAAATCTGAATGAACACCTAGAGCATTTAAAACAAGTTTTTGAAGTTCTTAGAAATCAGCGCTTATTTGCTAATCTCAAAAAGTGTACTTTCTGTGTGGATCGTGTGGTTTTCTTAGGTTTTGTGGTCAGTTCTAAGGGAGTTGAAGTAGATGATGAGAAAATCAAGGCAATAAAAGAATGGCCTAAACCTAATAGTGTAACTGAAGTTAGGAGTTTTCATGGACTTGCTAGTTTTTATAGGAGGTTTGTGCGAGACTTTAGCACCATTGCTGCTCCTTTAACTGAAGTTATTAAAAAAGATAAGGTTTTTACATGGGGAAAGGAACAAGATGATGCATTTAACTTGCTGAAGGATAAATTGTGTTCTGCTCCTCTTTTGCAATTGCCTGATTTTTCTAAGTCTTTTGAAGTTGAGTGTGATGCCTCTGGTAAGGGCATAGGTGCAGTTTTGATGCAAGACTCCAAGCCAATTGCCTACTTTAGTGAAAAGCTAAGTGGAGCAACATTGAACTACTCAACTTATGATAAGGAGCTATATGCCTTGGTGAGGGCGTTAGCTACATGGCAGCACTACTTGTGGCCTCGAGAATTTGTGGTCAAGACTGATCATGAGTCATTAAAATACTTGAAGAGCCAAGGTAAACTTAGTCGTAGGCATGCTAAATGGGTAGAGTTTATTGAAACTTTTCCTTATGTAATTGCTTACAAACAAGGAAAGGAGAATGTGGTTGCTGATGCACTCTCAAGAAGGTATGTTTTGATCTCTACTCTTACTTCAAAGTTATTGGGTTTTGACCAAATCAAGTTCCTCTATGCTAATGATTCTGATTTTGGTGAGATTTTTGCTGAATG
Organism: Solanum stenotomum; assembly: GCF_019186545.1. Lineage (NCBI taxonomy): Eukaryota > Viridiplantae > Streptophyta > Magnoliopsida > Solanales > Solanaceae > Solanum > Solanum stenotomum. The sequence goes on from NC_064285.1 coordinate 16,916,901, forward strand.
TAAGTTAGGTCCTTTTGAGAAATTTAATCTTCAAGATGAATTTCTATTCAAGGAAAATAAATTATGTGTTCCTAACTGCTCGTTGCGTGAACTATTTGTTAGGGAAGCACATTGTGGAGGGCTAATGGGACATTTTGGTGTACCCAAAACACTGGAAATACTTTCTGAACATTTTTATTGGCCTAGCATGAGAAAGGATGTTGAAAAAGTGTGTTCTTATTGTCTTGAATGTAAACAGGCTAAGTCTAGAACATTGCCGCATGGTCTTTATACTCCTTTACCTGTTTCTAATTCCCCTTGGATTGATATTTCTATGGATTTCATATTGGGGCTGCCAAGGACTAAGTATGGTAAGGATAGTATATTTGTGGTAGTAGATAGATTTTCTAAAATGGCTCGTTTTATCCCATGTAAAAAGACTAATGATGCATCTCATGTGGCTGACTTGTTTGTAAAGGAAGTGGTTAAATTGCATGGAATACCTAGAACTATTGTTAGTGATAGGGATGCCAAGTTCTTAAGTCACTTTTGGAGAATTCTTTGGGGAAAGTTGGGAACTAAATTGCTATTTTCTACATCTTGTCACCCACAAACGGACGGGCAAACGGAAGTGGTTAATAGAACTTTAGGGAACATGTTGAGGGCTATTTTGAAAGGAAAGTTGACTTCTTGGGAAGATTACTTACCTATTGTAGAATTTGCTTATAATAGGACCTTCCATTCTTCTACTGGTAAGACTCCTTTTGAAGTTGTATATGGATTCAACCCCCTTACCCCCCTTGATTTATTGCCTTTGCCTACTAATGATTTTGCTAATCTTGATGGTAAGAAGAAGGCTGATATGATGAAGAAAATTCATGAACAAACAAGGCTTGCAATTGAAAAGAAGAACAAGGAAGTTGCATTGCGAAGGAATAAGGGCAGAAAATATGTTGTTTTTAAACCTGGTGACTTGGTTTGGGTGCATATGCGAAAGGAAAGATTTCCTTCCAAAAGAAAGACCAAACTAGATCCTAGAGGAAGTGGGCCATACAAAGTCCTTGAAAGGATTGGAGACAATGCTTATAAACTTGATCTTCCTGGTGAGTTCCAAGTTAGTGCTACTTTTAATGTTTCTGATCTTTCCCATTTTGATGCAGATTTGAATTCGAGGACGAATTCTCTTCAAGAAGAGGGGAATGATAGCATCCAAGGAAGCTCTACTCCATTGAAGGACAAGGATGACGCTTTAGAAACTCCAAGGAGGCCCATAACAAGATCTCAAACCAAGGAGTTCAATGATAAGCTCAATGGGCTTCAATCGCTGATCCAAAGGTTTCTTATTGGGGAAGAAGAGCTCAAGCCCAAGGGAGAGGAATTGTCCAAATGCTACAATTATTTGGTGGCCCAAATTCAAGCCCAAGATGAGGAATTTTAAGGTCCAATTTCGTGCAAAAAAGGTCAAGAAGAGTCCAAGAATCAGCCACAACAAGAGTTGCTTTCTGCCCAAGTTTTGAGAGAAGACTAGTCAAACTTTCCAAGATTGTCAAGATTCTTTTCCTAGTTGGGATTTACCTTATTTATTTATTTATATATAGGTTATTAATATTTTCCTTAGTCTATTTATGGTCTCCTAAGTACCATTTAATGCTTTCCTAGAAGTACTAAATTTGTTCCTAGTTAGGTTACTTTATTTCCTTTCTAGAGTAGGATTCCTTGTAATGGTCTTTCTAGGGTTCCTTGGACCTTTTTTTCCCCTTCTCCTATATATAGGAGTCCTTTTCATTCATTAAAGACAATTTAGATTGATATTAATAATATTTGAGAGAGTTCTTTGAACCTTTGTGACTTGTTCTTTGAGAATTTATCTTTAAACCTTTACTAGTTTCATAGTTTAAGGTATAAAGTAACTTTCTCTTGTGATATCTTTGGTTTCTTTTTGGTATTCTTTAGAAGGTGATTAGTTTCTACATACTAATTATTGTCTTTAGTTACTCATAAAGCGGTCAAGATCCGAATCTATCGTCTTAATTCGTTTTCTCAAGTAAAGGCGTTAGATTTCTTCCATAAATCTATATGTTGTTACTTGGATCTTTTCAAGACCTTAGAACATCTAATCCTTGGATATTCGTGGATCTTTCCTTCGAATTTCCCATATCTTTAGTTAGTTTTTTTGTTTCTTTTCTTTGTGCTTCCGCATTCTAATATTCAATTCTCTATTTGTGATCTCCCTTAACCTTGTTGTTATCACTATTTATAGAAAGGGATGACATATAAAATGAGATGGAGAGAGTAAAGTTACATCATTTTTTAATGCAAGTGCAAAGTAAAAATATGACATATAAAATGGGACGGAGAGAGTAAAATCCATACTGTTTTTATTTTAATATTTTCATATTCGTTTAAGTGTTTTTCATTTTTAGTCTGCCAACAGCCAAGTATTCTAACATTTCTTTTGTAAAGAGCAAGTCAGATACGTGTGGCTGGGTCAGGTCTCTTCCTTTTTAATTTTGTTGTGATTGTATTTTATTATTTAGGGATTGCTCATTACTATTCTTTTCATATGTCAATTTCCACTTTTTTCAACTATTAAATATAAGCACCAAAAACAAGTCTCGTGTACTTCTATGGGGAAAAATAATTATTTCATGTAAAGAATATATAAGTACATCTGTGTTTATACATATAGGGGCTGTTTGATTACTGGATAAATGAAAAAGCTAATACATGAATAACTTTATTATTTTTGCATTTATTTTATAACATGCTTGGTTTATAAATAGGGATAATACATAAATTAGGGGTTTACATGGCCGGGTTGGTTCGGGTTTTTCAAATATCAAACCAAACCATTTGTGTCGGATTTTTAAATTTATAAACCAAACCAAACCAATAAAACTCGGGTTTTTCCGGTAAAGTATTCATACAAACATATAATTTACTAGTACTTCAAATATTTCTTTAGTCCAACCAAAATACAACTATCTAAGATGTTTCTTAAAAATATAACACAATATGCTATGATTAATGACACTAAAATATCCAACAAAAATAATAATAATGAAATCGTGTAAAACAAATATTGCAAATTAACAAGTCATAATGAAAATGATCATAATTTAAAAGTACTAAATCATGCTAAAATTAAGTTTAATAAATATTAGTTACATGACTAAATATTAAAGGAAATAAAAATTAGATTATGTATTTTAATTGTCTAAACCAATGTAAAACTAAAGAACTAATATTCAATATTATTGTCATTCTTAGTGTTGAATTGATTTTCTTTTTGCATTAGTATTAATTTGATTTTGATTTAAGCTTTATTATAATTACCAACATCTGTGGACTATAATCTTTATTTGCCCATTCATAATTCTAAGTTTCAAACTTGAAATTATATATTAAAAGATAAAAACTATGAAAAAGTATAAGAAATATTTAAAAATTATATCAACGTAAATATTTTTTATGTATAAAATAAAATTTTAAAATTATATATATAATGTCGGGTTGGTTTGGTCTCGGGTTGGTTTTTTTTAGTTAAACCAAACCAACCCAAATATAGTTGGGGATTTTTTTTCAAAACCAAACCAAGTCAAACCAAACCACTAGTCGGGTTTTTTTTCGGGTTGACTCGATTTGCGGTTTGGTTCGGTTTTCGGTTCGATTTTGTACACCCCTAACATAAATATACCCTTTAACTTGGCCTCATTTCACATTTATGGTCTTTATCTTTGGTTGTGCACAACAACACAAGTAAATACTTTAACTTGTATAAAGTTGAACAAGTAAACATATGAGTCCTATGTGGCGTAATACACATAGAACACCACGTAGGACACAAATTACATTTAAGATGTCATGTAAGATGTGTACTATGTCTATTTGTTTAATTTTAAACAAGATTAGGTTTTTTCCTACTTTCACAAAAAATTGACCTCCTAAAATCGATGTTTTACCAACCTTCACACAAGGTCGGTTTTTTTTTTGTTGATTTTCCCTTCTTTTTTTTTTTCTTAAGTAATGGAAGTTGCATGCAATATTTGATAAAAGTGGTGTACATACTATCACCTAAATAAAGTTAATAGCGCGTATTCATTTGACACCAAAAAGATCAATCTTAAGCATAAGGATATTTAAGTAAACTCCAAAATAATATAAAAAGGAATAGACCATCTTGTGACAAACAAATATTTTATAAAGCAATTAAAGTTGACACTTTTTTTCCTAGTGCTACTTTGCTTTGTTGCAAAAATCGATAGAGACTCTAAAACCTTTGTAAGCCTTCAACCTTATAGAAAAACAAAAAAGAAAGAAAGATGCAATGTTCAGAAGAAACTATAGCTAGTTTGTTCTACAATGTCTCTAGCTCTTTTCAAATTTTATTACTCTTCACCTATTTCACTTCCATTTTGCTTGCCAAATTCTTCTATTTCCTTGGTGGAAATCCATTTTTCTGGAGGTAACTTGTAATTTTTCCCTTACTTTCCTTTTAATGTTTTAATTCTCAGTTCGTGGAAATTCTTTTTGATATGGATGGCTGAGACTTGATCTCAGGACCTCTACATGCTCTGTTACCATGTTGAAGTGTGTGACCATATCATTTGAAAACTTAAGATATTAGAGAGAACACACTTTAATTAGTTAATTATATTCTTAACACAATTACTTTATTTTTAGGAATCAAGATGCATATGAATTTTCTGATGACGAAGAAGTGGAGGAAGAACATGAGTATTATCATAATGATAATTGTGAGTTTGTGGAAGAAAATCATTTCATAGATGATGAATTTCTTGGTGTTGAGAAAGAGATAGAAGCAAGTTGTAGCAGTACTGATGATGATTATGAAGAGGAGTCTATTTATAGCTCAATAATGGATTCAGAATCTATTTATAGTGATGATGATGAAGTGGAAGTTAAAGAAATAATAGATGATCATTCTGATTCTGATTCTGATCCTTCTAGTTATTCTGATTCTGAAATCAACAAAGTTGGGCCGACTTCACCTCTTCCCCGGGACATGAATACAAATGTATTAACGAATATCATCGACAAGGACATAAATCATGGTACGTACTAATTCAAATCTTATTTTACAAATTAAATTTACTTCCCAAAACAACGTGTACAATGTTAATAATGGTCCTTCGAGATGACTTAGTTGGTTTGGAGGATAGTTATCCACATGAATGATCCAGGATAAATCCCTTCTCAATGTCTTTTGAGTCGAGTCTGTCGCATCGAACTACCTAGTGCCGATGCGCTCAAAGTGTTTGGTCACCTGAAGGGTAGAAACTGTGTCAGAAGTTATACTTAAATTCCAAAAAGATATGTTAATAATGATGTCTTTGTTACAGGAAATTGTTACAGGGAAATGATTGAAGACAAGAAAGTGACAGAAATTAATTTGTGTACTAGAGAGGAAAATATGTTTGTTAATGCAACATCATCAAAGTTAGAGAACAATAAGAAGATTTTGCAATTAGTGCAAGAAGAAAAGGATGAGCATGAAATATTTGGGGATTCTTGTACTAATGGCTCAACTTCAAAGAGTTCTACTGAATGGAGAAGTTCAATTAAAGACTCAACAACTGATGATCCATTTTCTTCTTCTTCAAGGAGAAGTTGCCCTAAATGGGAGTCTTACACTATCTTCCAAAAATATGATGAAGAAATGTTGTTTTTTGATAGAATTAGTGCACAAAAACTACATGAAACAGGTAAATCTCCATCTCTCTATCATTTTTTCCAGGTTAATTTCACGTATTATTACTGAATTTTGTACTTTATAATAATAAATTCGCAAACCAATTTTATCACATTAAAAAAAGTGAAATTGTACATGTGAATTGCTTAGAAAATACAAATAATGGAAAAAGTGAAATTTCTAGTGTTGGATTAGGAATTTTTGTACAAGTGAAGGACTTCTATAGTTATTTTGTTTTAATTTGTTATTAAATGTTTTTTTAATTAAATTACGGATAGGTATGACTCATCACTGACGTGGTGAGTGATGAGTCATACTTCTCGATTTACAATAGTTATAATTAGTGAGATAATTTATAATGACATTAATATTATGACATGTTTTTAAAATATTCCGTCTTCAACTTTATGCTTCAGTCAAAGTGCATCGTATAAAATGAAAACACTAAATGTATAATGATAGGTAAAATTCAGTGACGATAAGTGAAATATTTTCTTTTTTCCTACCACAAAAATGTTTCTATTTTGATTTAATTATTGACTAATGAAGCAACCAATTCATTTTCAGAAACATTAAGATCAATTCAAGCATGTCCAAGATCAATATCAGATAGGATTGTTCATAAATTGTTTATAAATAAGAAGTCAACTCAGCATCATAACCCGTATCATGAACTAGAAGCTGCTTACGTAGCACAGGTATGCTTAGCATGGGAAGCTCTGAGTTGGAATTACAAGTACTTCCAACGACTACGAGCTTCCCATAATAACAATAATAATAATAAGGAATCGAAGGACGATCAAGGTTGTCCTGCTTATGTAGCACAACATTTCCAGCAGTTTCAAGTTCTTTTACAAAGATACGTTGAGAATGAGCCGTATGAAAATGGAAGGAGACCAGAAATTTATGCTAGAATGAGAAGTTTAGCTCCAAAATTGCTTCAAGTCCCAGAATATCGAGGTACTAAATTTCTCTACCTTTTAATACGTATGAAAAAGTCCATGTTGAATATATTATGGTCAATGAAATTACATATCCATTTTGACTTGTACCCAATATTATTGGTCTAATGAATTTTTTAAACATCTATAGTGCTTGCTTTTATTTATTAATTGTTATGCTTTCTTCATTAGTAAAATTGAGCTGAGGGTCTTTAATTAGGAAAAATCTTTCTACTCTATAATGTAGTGGTAAGGTCTGCATACACTTTATTCTCTCAAATCATATTGAGAAGAATTGTATTGAGTATATTGTTGTTGTTGATGTTGGTCGTGAGTGCTATTTAACCTTCTATTGAAAATTATTGTTCCCTCTCCCCCAATTTATGTGACACATTTTGTTTTTTAATAGTCAAACAATTTAAGTTTGACATAAAATTTGCTAATGAAATCTTCAAAAATTTAAAAAAATTTATTTATTTGTAAACTACATAAAAAGTATTATAAATCACAATAATTGACATATCAAAATATTTAAAAGATATATAAAAAATTTACAGTAAAAAATAGACTTATTTGAATCTCAGAATGTGAAACATGTCACATAAATTAAGATAGCAGGAGTAACTTATTTTTCATGTCATACATGGGCTGTTGCCTGTAATTTAATTGACTTAGTGGTATAAAAACCTTTTTTTATTGTTATTTTAGTATATAGAATTTGAACTCATTTATTGTTAAATATTTTTTTTAATTGAATAATTCAGACCTTCACTTTTCAGTAGTCTTCTGTGTTGTAGTAGAGAATTAGGAAAAGAATGAATGTGACACTAGGGTGGACCAAATCTGCCTTTTATTCAAGATGGATGACTTGTGCTTTTTATTAAAAATAATAATTAGAATTTAATAATGTGAACTAATTGTGCTATAATTATTTTCTTTCTAAATTAAGTTGAATATTAAAGAAAAAAATAATTCAATTGCTTATTTTCGATATTCTTGCTATCAAGAATCGTGATATATTATATAATTATACACCGTACACTTATTTTGATTAGATTCAGAGGAGGATAAAGGGGCGGAGGAAGATTATTGCTCAAGAATATCTTCAGAATCATTTCATGAAATAATGAAAGAAGCAATCAGAACCTTTATGAATTTTCTAAAGGCAGACAAGGAGAATCGTTACCAAATATTAATGGCAGCTTTCCTTAGGAGAAAAAGAAGAGGTTCACCTCATGCTACCATCTTCTTGTTAAACAAACAAAACAAAAAGGCAAGTATCTAACATCTCTTCTTCTTATTAACAAAATTATGTATTGAAATTCACAACTCTCTCTCTCTATATATATATATATATATTTTTTTTTTAATATTAGGATTTAATATCATAAAATGTGTCATTATTATAATTATTTGTTACATCTGAGCCGATGGTCTTTCAGAAACAGTCTTTCTACCTTTACGAGATAGTGATAAGGTCTGTGTACATTCTACCCTCCCCATACTACATTGGTGGGATTTCACTTATAGGTACACAATTGATGATTGAGTTTAAAATGACTTAATAGGGTGAGTTTTATGTGCAATACTACTTGTACATAGAAGTTTAACCATAAAATTAATTGTTTATAACATTTAAGTATATGTATAGGCACTAATAATGTAAAGAATTACACCTTATAACATAGTAATAACGATTTATATTGACAATGCACATAACGTAAACCTTTAATATTTTGTGCAGAAAAAATCAAAGGTGAAAGATTTACAAAGATCAGGAAAGTGCTTGAGGAATAAAAGAAGGTTAAAAGATGAAGAAGAGATGGAAATATTGATGTCTTTAGTAGACTTGAAATTAGTGTCAAGGGTATTGAGAATGAGGCAAGTAAATGAAGAACAATTGCATTGGTGTGAAGACAAGATGAGCAAAGTAAAAATAAGTGATGGCAAATTACAAAGAGATTCTTCACCACTTTTCTTTCCAGCACAATAGTAGTACTCTATGAGGACCCCATTTAGCATTAAGTAAAGTGTTTCATTTTACTTTAATGACTAGATCATGAATCATGTGTCATGTAGATGAATATCCTCAATATACTGCCAAAAAAGGACAAGGATGGCCCAGAAATAAAAGTTACTTAGGGAGGAAAACAATGAAAAAGGTGAGTTAATGGGAATAATTAAGCAAAAAGAGAAAAGAAGATAAAGTGGACGTGCATGTGGATAAGTAGCTTTACTTTACTTCTTTTTTAGAGCTTTTTTATTAGGGAGGGTTTATCCAAAAGAAAAAGCTATATCTTGTGATTTATTTTGTCCCACTCTTGCTTTTATGGACCAAATATGAAAATGAACAACAATAGGGAGAGCTAATATGTCTTTTGATCTTTTTGTATTCTCTAGTTTAAACCACGAGATCAGGATAAATGTATATTGTCATATTCTTAGGACATCATAACAGTGAGGTTATCCTCACGTTTATGTAGTAGTTATATTCAATTAGAATTCATGTTTATAGTTTATCGTTTGGAGAGTTTTTATTCAATTACACTTTGTGTAACCTCCTGTATATATTGATGATGAACTCTTTCATAAAATACAATTAAGATTTATTGTATTCATAAAATATCTACATGGTATCGGAGCCATGCGAAGACTCACGACTCACAATGACACTTCCCTCAATTACCACTATCACCTCGCAAAACCATTCGCGGAATTCATTCACAACCAACATCATTTAGACTCATCTTCTTAAATTGGATCATCATAATTATATTGTGTGGACATCACAAATTCTCCTGGTTCTTACTAGGGGTCATGAACTTGAGGGATATGTGGATGGTAGGCACAAGTGCCCTCCCAAGGTAATAATAGCTCTTCTAAAGCAGCCTTAGCTGGCGCGGTTATCAATCTCGAATACAGTTTATGGATCAAACAAGACCAACTTTTATTGAGTTGGCTTCTCTTAACCCTCAACGAAGGGATTTTAGCCCAAGTAGTCGGTTGTACGTGTGGGGTCCATCCCCATGTGACAAACTGTGATAAATCTCACAATGTCAAAGGGTTGGCAGATTTGGAAGATATTGGATATACATGTGCTGATTTTTTTTTCCAGCTTTCCTCAAAAGTCAAATGTTGGTAAGCTGTGAAGAAGAGAGAATTATTTTTCTTCTGTAGCATATTCGGAGGCTACTGCATTTGTTCTCTATAAAAGGTAGGGTCATTCTTCATTCTCAAATGCACCAAAAACAAAGGAGAGAAAAGAAGAGTGAGGCATCACAGAGGAAAATAGTCTATGAGAAAAAATAGAGTGTGAGAGATATTGTAGTGAGGTGGAAAAATCAAAAGTGTAGTGGTCTTTGGAGTTTTTACTCAGACCTACACGTGTAAAAATCCTTACTATAATGATATCAGTTGCTCCTCTCGGGCCATGGTTTTTCCCTTAGTTAGGAGGGTTTCCACGTAAAATCTTGATGTCATTATTGCTCTTTTTATTCTTGTTGATTAATCGTATTGTTGTGTTTCGCTTTTATTGCTTTTATTGCTGCAAATATTATGTATGTTGCGGGTTTATTCCCATCAATTGGTATCAGAGCACAGGTTCTACTCATTTATAGAAATATTTTTGCCATCTATCGTTCTATACTTAGTGACAAAAAAATGTCTGGAGTAAAGTATGAGGTAACAAAATTCAACGGTGATAGCAGTTTCTCAATGTGGCAGAGAATTATGAGGGATTTACTCATCCAACAGGGTTTGCACAAGGCACTAGGCGGCAAATCCAAAAACCCTGAGTCCATGACACCTGAGGATTGGGAAGAAATGGATGAAAAGGCTGCTAGTGCAATTAGGTTGCCCTTAACTGATGATGTGGTTAATATATCATCGATGAAGAGAGTGCATGTGGCATTTGGACAAAGATAGAAAATCTATACATGTCCAAAACGCTGACAAATAAATTGTACCTAAAGAAGCAGTTATACGCCCTACATATGGGTGAAGGTACAATTTTTTTGTCCCATTTAAATATGCTTAATGGACTAATCACACTGCTACCAAACCTCAGAGTAAAGATCGAGGAGGAAGATAAAGCCACAATACTCCTAAACTCGTTGCCATCTTCCTACGATAATTTGGCAACAACCATCTTACATGGTAAGGACTCTATTGAGTTGAAGGATGTCACATCAGCCTTTCTGATTAATGAGAAGATGAGAAAATATCCTGAAAATTACGGACATGCTCTCATCACATAAAGTAGAGGCAGAAGTTACCAAAGGAGTAGAGCAACCACGGTAGATCTAGAGCTCATGAAAAGTCCAAGGTCCGATCAAAATCAAAGGCTAGTAATTGCTACAATTGCGATCAACCAGGTTACTTCAAAAGAGATTGTCTAAATCTAAAAAGGAGCAAAGGAGAAAGCAGCGGCCAAAAGAATGATGACAACACAACTTCCATGGTGCAAAATAATGACAATGTTGTTCTCCTCATAAACGAGGAAGATGAATGCATGCACTTGGCAGGTGTAAAGGCGGAATGGGTGGTCGACACAACAACATCTTACCATGCGACACCGGTAAGAGATCTTTTTCCCCAAATATGTAGCTGGTGATTTTGGCAATATGAAAATGGGTAACACAAGTTACTCAAAGATTGCGGGAATTAGAGACGTTTGCAAAAAGACAAATGTCGAATGCTTTGAAAGATGTGCGCCACGTACCTGATTTGCGGATGAACTTGATCTCGAGAGTTGCTTTGGACCGAGATGGATATGAGAACTACTTTGCAAATAAAAAATAGAGACTCACCAAAGGGGCATTGGTGAATGCAAAAGGAGTTGCTCGTGGCACGTTGTACAGGACAAATGCAGAAATATGCCAAGGTGAAATGAATGGAGCTCACGAAGAGATTTCTGCAGATTTGTGGCATAGAAAATGGGTCATATGAGCGAGAAATGATTGCAAATTGTTTCCAAAAAATCACTCATCTCTTTTGCCAAAAGTACAATGATAAAACCTTGTAACTACTGTTTATTTGGTAAGCAACATAGAGTCTCATTTCAGACATAATCTGAAAGAAAGTTGAATATACTTGATTTGGTATATTCTGATGTTTGTGATCCAATGATAGAATCAATGGGAGGCAATAAATACTTTATTACTTTAATTGATGATGCTTCACAAAAATTGTGGGTTTATATCTTGAAAGCCAAATATTAGGTGTTTCAACTATTTTAAAAGTTTCATGCTTTGGTAGAAATAGAGACGGATCAGAAGCTAAAACGTCTCCGAACTGACAGTAAAGGTGAGTACACATCAAGAGAATTTGAAGAGTACTGTTCAAACCATGGAATCAGACATGAAAAGACAGTTCCTGGAACCCCACAACACGATGGTGTAGCTGAGAGAATGAATCACACCATTGTTGAGAAGGTGAGAAACATGCTCAGAATGGCTAAATTACTTATGTCATTCTGGGGTGAAGCAGATCGGACAACATGTTATCTTATCAATCATAGTCCATCCGTTCCATTGGAGTTTGACATTTCGGAAAGAGTTTGGGCCAACAAGGAGGTGTCCTACTCGTATTTAAAGGTGTTTGGTTGCAAAGCTTTTGTACATGTACCGAAGGAATAGAGAACCAAGCTAGATTATAAATCAGTACCCTGCATATTCATTGGATATGGAGATGAAGAGTTTGGGTACAGACTGTAGGATCCTGTAAAGAAGAAGGTCATTAGAAGTAGAGATGTAATTTTTTGAGAAAGTGCAGTTGGAACTGTTGATGATCTATTGAGAAGGCCAAGAAAAAGAATGGTACAGTCCATAATCTTGTTACAATTCCTTTTACTTCTAACCATCCCATAAGTGCAGAAAGTATGATCGATGACGTTGCTGAACAGGAAGAGAAACCAAATGAGATTGTTGAGAAGGGGGAGTAACTTGGTGATAATATCGAGCAAGTGGAGTACCCAGACAAAGAAGGACTATCTCAACCTCTGAGGAGATCAGAAAGACAAAGGGTAGAGTCATCCAAGTACCCTTCCTCAGAATATGTCCTCATTAATAATGAAGGGGAGCTAGAAAGTCTTAAAAAGATGTTGACTCATCCAGAAAATAGCCAATGGATGAAAGCCATGCAAGAAGAGATGGATTCTCTACAAAAAAAATGGCACATATAAGCTAGTTGAACTTCTAAAAGGCAAAAGACCGCTTAAGTGCAAATAAGTCTTTAAACTCAAGAAAGATGGAAATGGCAAGTTGGTCAGATACAAAGCTCGATTGGTAATAAAAGGCTTCGAACAAAATAAAGGAATTGATTTTGCTGAAATATTTTCGCTTGTTATCTAAATGACTTCTATTCGAACTATTTTGAGCAATTGGACGTGAAAACTGCATTTCTTCATGGAGATTTGGAAGAGGAGATTTATATGGAGAACCAGAGGGATTTGAAGTATCCGAAAAGAAACACATGTTGTGCAAATTGAATAAGACTCTTTATGGGTTGAAACAGGCACCAAGGCAATGGTACAAAAAGTTTGACTCTTTCATGAAAAGTCAAACATACACAAAACCTATTCTGATCCATGTGTATACTTCAAAAGATTTTCCAAAAACAATTTTATTATTTTGTTGTTGTATGTGGATGACATGTTAATTATAGGACAAGACAAAGAGTTGATTGCAAGGTTGAAGAGAGATTTGTCCAAGTCATTTGACATGAAGGATTTGGGCCCAACACAACAAACTCTAGGGATTAAAATTGTTCGAGAACGAACAAAAAGAAAGTTGTGGCTATCTCAAGAGAAGTACATTGAACGTGTACTAGAACGATTCAACATGAAGAGTTCTAAACCTGTTAGCACGCCTTTTGCGAGTCATCTGAAGTTCAACAAACAGATGTGTCCTACAATAAAAGAGGGGAAAGAGGGAATGACCAAAGTTCCTTATTCTTCAGTAATGGGGAGTTTGATGTATGCAATGGTGTTTACAAGACCTGATATTGCTCATGCAGTTGGTGTTGTTAGAAGATTCCTTGAAAATCCTGAAAAAGAACACTAAGAGGAAGTTAAGTGGATACTCGGGTACCTAAGAGGTACCACAAGATAGTGCTTGTGTTTTGAAGGATCTGATCCAATCTTGAAGGGCTATACAAATGTTGATATGGCAGGTGACCTCGATAACAAAAAATTCACTACTGGATATTTGTTTACGTTTTCAGGGGGAGCTATATCATGGTAGTCAAAGTTGGAGAACTGTGTCACACTCTCTACAACTGAGGCAGAGTATATTGCAGCTACTGAAGCTGGCAAATAGATGGTATGGCTGAAACAATTTCTTCAAGAACTTGGATTGTATCAGAAGGAGTATGTCGTCTATTGTGACAGTCAAAGTGCAATAGATTTGAGCAAGAACACCATGTATCATGCAAGGACGCCGGATTCAGGAAAAGATAGAGGACGAATCTATGTAGGTCATGAAGATCCCTACTAGTGAAAACTCTTCGGATATGTTGACCAAGGTGGTATCAAGAGACATGTTCGAGCTATGCAAAGAACTTGTTGGCATGCACTCAAGATAGAAACTTAGAGCTACCTCCTTCCGGTGAATGGCTCTAAAGGGGGAGATTGTGGGGTCCATCCTCATGTACCAAACTTTGATAAATCTCACAATGTTAAAGCGTTGGCAGATTTGGAAGATATTGGATATACATGTGCTGATTTGTTTTTCCAGCTATCCTCAAAAGTCAAATGTTAGTAAGCTGTGAAGAAGAAAAAAATCAAATGTTTTTCTTCTGTAGCATATTTGGAGGCTACTGCATTTGTTCTCTATAAAAGGGAGGGTCATTCTTCATTCTCAAATGCACCAAAAACAAATGAGAGAAAAGAAGAGTGAGGCATCACAGAGGAAAATAGTCTGTGAGGAAAAATAGAGATTGTGAGCAATATTATAGTGAGGTGGGAAAATTAAAAAAAAGGTTATTTGTTTTGAGTGTGTAGTGGTCTTTGGAGTTTTTACTCAGACCTACAAGTGTAAAAATCCTTACTATAGTGATATCAGTTGCTCCTCTTGGGCCGTGGTTTTTCCCTTATTCAAGAGGGTTTCCAGATAAAATCTTGGTGTCATTATTGCTCTTTTTATTCTTGTTGATTAACCATATTGTTGTGTTCCACTTTTATTGCTTTTATTACCGTAAATATTATTTTCATTGCGGGTTTATTCCCAACAGTACAACATCTCAGACAACAGCCTCTTGCGATAATGTTTTACATCGAAATCCAAGGCTAGGATAATGCAACTAAGACTACAATTACAGACCACAAATAAAGGCAACTCACCAATGGTAGAATACCTTCAATAGATGAAAACTTGTGATGATAATCTCGCAGTTGTGGCACACCCTGTCATTGATGATGATCTTGTCTTATATATTATTGGAGGACTTGGAGAAGAATATGATGTTGTGGTTTTCTTCGTCACTTCTAGAGTGGAATTAATTTCCTCGTTTGATCTTCATGGCTTGATTTTAAGTCATAAGTATCATTTGGAACAAGGATTAGGCTAAGCCAACTTGTCTGCTAGACAATCCAATAATCCTAACTATGGAAATTCATTTAAGAAGCCTATTAATTTCAATAGCAATCAGGCTTATGGTTGCAGGTCTGGACGAGGACGAGGTCAGGGTCGCAACACTAACTCATCCAACCAAAATCAGTGTCAAGTTGGCAACAAGTTTGGACACTTGACTCTAAATTGCTACCACCATTTCGACCATGCCTATCAAGTTACATCCAAGTCGCACATTAATGTTCTTATTGCACAGCCTTCCATGGTTGGAGACTCGAATTGTTACCCAAATTCTGGAGCTACTCATCATTTAACTAATGATATGCCGAATATAACGATAAAAGTAGAGTATCTGGGAAGCAATCAAATTCATGTTGGTAATGGCTCATGTTTGACAATATCTCATTTTGATCATTCCATCTTACCTTTAGTTAGTCGACCTTTACATCTATCTAATGTATTATTGATGCCTGGAATTATCAAAAAATTACTTAGCGTGGCAAAATTTATTGATGTTATATTTGAGTTTCACCCTTGTTTTTGTCTTGTGAAGGATCGTGCTGCGAAAGACTCTTGAGAATGGCCTTTATCGCCTCCTTGCTGCCCAATTAATCAGCCAACCCACTCCCGCTAATCAATCACAAGCTTTCCATATGTCCAAGTCATCTTTTGATCTATGACTTAGTCGTTTAGGTCACTCATCTCTACGAGCAGTCAATAGTATTATTATGAGTCTTCTTTATCACTACATTAAATCATTATCCTTCCCCATAATTGCACCCTATACTTGGGGTATTAGCTACAAATTACAAAAAGTAAAGAAATTATACCTATCAAGATAACAACCATGGATGTGATAAAATCAAGCAATTATAATCAACACCGACTTTGATTTCAACTTCCAATTTTCAATTACAAGAGAAAAATTGAAACCCCAAAAGTATAGATGTTTTTCAAAGGGTGAGATGTCTCATGCAAAAACTCTCCAAAAACAAAAGCTTTGAAAACTCTTTCCCAAAAGCCCTCTATTTTCTCTCTCCATTGGGATATTTAATAGTTTCCCAAATTTTGGCCAAAAATTCACTGTGTGACCAATTCTGTGACATATGTCGGGCTCGTCAAACATGATCGGCGGATCGCCATCTATTCCTCAGCTTGCCTTTCATTAGCTTTAGGCTTCAGGTGTTTGAACCTTAGTTGGAAAACTCATTCAAGTCTTCCTTTTAGATTCAGTGGATCACTGATTACCATATTTTCTCCCTTTTTAAGCCTTCATTTTCAACCAAGTCCTTTCACCTTTGGTGATGGTCATCTTATTTGCCCTTCCTCTTCAGCGAGTAACCATTTCATGTTTAGATCGCTGACCTGCCTCGAATATCTTCAATTGTGCACACTGTCACTTTGGGTGAGGTTAGGCCATTTGGGTGATCCACCATTTTTCGTTAGGCGACTGCTAGTGTGAAGTTTGTACTTCTTTCAATGTTTTTGTCCTTTCTTTCAAGTATTCATCCTAGCATCATCTTTTAGCCTACATAGATGAAAATCATCAAAATATCATCAAAATAGGACATAATTATGTATTTAGGACACTAATTGTTGAACTAAAAAGACCTCATATAAGTGTAAATCCATCGGTTATCATCTACCCCATTTTCCCTATGGCAAGACAAACAAGATTACCTTTCCAACCAAAGACTCACAATATTACTACCATATTAGATACAGTAGATGTTGATATATGGAGGCCTTATCAAGTACCAACACATGACCAATTAAATTTTTTTATTTCCTTGGTAGATGATTTTAGTTGGTCTATCTTTACATACCTCCTTAGCCATAAAAGCAATGCCTTACCTATTATCAGAGCTTTTACCAATATGGTTGAAAATCAGTTCAAAACTACCATAAAAATGATAAGGTCGGACAATGGCCTTGAGTTTACTAATGCTGAATCCATTTTGTTATTACAATTATAACGACATGTTCCCGTCGTTATAGAAAAGCCATCGGGGAAATTTTTGTGGTAGTAACTTGAAATTTCCTAGCCTAGTTCAAATTTGGACGAAATCAGAGCCAGGTGAGTCTAGGGAAATCTGGTAATGAATGAGAGGTGTTATAATGAAATTGATTGCATGAGTATATATCTAAGACATTAAGGAACCCGTACAACTTTAGGGAATCAAATTCGGGCAAGTAGAACTCTTGAAACTGGTCTTAGCGAGAACTGGTAACTTTTGAACGTCAAGGGTTGAATGTGTGTTGTGAAATGGGGGTTTGAAGCTCTTAATTCAACTCTCTGTTTCTGTAGAAGCCGCTAGAGCGGGATTATTCCTGCTAGGGAGGGCCGCTATGGAGGGATGGTCGCGACTTAAGTCAGAAATAAACCCAAAAATTGTTATTTTATGCAAGTTTCGTTCTTGAGAGCTAGGAGACTACCCCAGGTTATTTCTTGACAGTTTCCCATGACTTTTGGTGCTAAAGGTAAGGTTTTCACTCTCCAAATCCATTTTTCGATCCGTAGAACATTAAATCTTAATTATATATTGTTGGGGGAGGGTTTTGAACTGAATTGGATAGTGGGAAAAAGTCCTAGCTGCACCTTAGGATCATGAGTTGGATGTTGGGTTTGTCATAATCCGGGTAATTTAAACCTTAATTATTGATCCTCGTATTGAATTGATTGTTTGTAGACCTAAAACAAGCAGAACAAATCCAAAAAGGGAAGAATCAAGTGTCTTGGAGGGATTCAAGCTTGGTTTCGAGGTAGGTGATGGTTTGATTTCATGATTGTGTAATGTATGTAAGTAATTGCTTCATTGTAATGCATGTATGTATGTGAATATATAACTATTGGTCAAACCTAATGTAAATGAGTAAGAATGAATGATTATGCCATGAATCAACACTTGATTGTATGATTATGAGAATGTATATTGTGTTTGTGATTGTGGTATGATGATTGGATCGAGTGTCACATTTTGACACACTAACTGGGATCGGGTGCCACGTTTTGGCGCATATAATTTGATTGGGTGTCACGTCCGGCACACTAATTGGGATCAGGTATCACGTTCCGGTACACTAACAGTTTTGGTGTGGGTTCCATGAGAGGATCATTGAATAGGTTCCGTAAGAGGACCATTGAATCATGCTTTGTATCTACTTGTGATGATTACATTGGTATCTAATAGTGATTGATATTGAAAGACTGTTTGTTACTTTAAAATGATTACAAATGTGTATTTATATTTTGTACAGGTCATGTTTACTATGTTGTGACTGCTTATATATGTTTCACTTAATGGGATAGCTGCGTGATCCTACCAGTACACTGTGGTTGTGTACTGATATTGCACTTGCTCGTTCTTTGTTGAGTACAAGGCATCTTCAGGCGGCTACTCAGCTAGGAGATCAGTAATTGAGATCGAATTCAAGGGTGAGCTAATTTTTCTAGGTTGCCATAGATCCTTCAATTTTGTTTAGTCCATTCTTTCGGACTCAGACTGTTTAAATAGGATTGCTTATGTTAGTTCAGGGTTGTACCCCTTTTTCTTCGACTTGTTGCACTTTAGATATTTTGGTACAATAACTTTTAGGTTCTAGGGGTTGTTCTTCCGTATTAGTTTAGTTAGTTGTATTTAAACCTTAGGAGTTTATGTGAACTCTGTATTTCTTTTGGTCATTTAAACCTGCTTTCGTATCTTTAAATGTATAGTTTTTGGTTTAGTTGTTTAGTCTGGGTTGTAGTAATGGTTCTCCCACCGGAAGGTTAGTGTGGGTGCCAATCACGACGGTCTGGGTCGTGACAAAGTTGGTATCATAGCCCTAGGTTCGTTGATCTCATTGTACCAAAAAGAGTCTAGTAGAGTCTTGCGGAATGGTACAGAGACGTCTGTACTTTTCTTCGAGAGGCTATAAGACTTTAGGAAAAACTCATTTCTTTCTACTCCATTCGTGCTATGACTTGAATCAAATTGGTATCTAGGTGATACAAATTGGTATCTGAATTCCTTCACTCTATGTCGCATCTGGTTAGTAATTGAGTTGTAAAGGTGAAAACAACAACACGAGCAATAGAAAATGTGTCCTTGGAAATATGTATGTTTTCCTGACTCGCTGTGGGTATGCAATGACTAAAGATAAACATGAGGTTTTATTATGTTCTTAAAGGTGAAAGTGTCATTCTTCATGGGTATGGAATATGAAAATGTTTAGGACTTCCCTATTGACTGTCATGAGTTGCTTCTTAAGATGAATATAGTGGAGAGGTTTAAGGTTGAGTTTGTGACATATCAATCCTAGAGAGACCAAAATGCAGTGGTGGTCTCATGTTGAGTGTTGACTAGTAAATGCACCACTCATGACTTGGGAAACATTTTATAGCCTTTTGTATGGAGAAGTATATACCCTGAACTTTGAGGGATAAAATGAGAGATGAGTTCCCGAATATAGAGCAAATTCGTTGCTTTGTGAAGTGATTAAGGTCAGATTTACAGATTTGAGCTTATAGGTGATAACATTTAAGAAGTTTTGTAAGGGACAGCTGGATAATGAACACCATTACTTGGAAAATGCATTTAGTATTGTTGTCATATCATGTATGGGTTGCTTAGTAAATGATAAATCATGTTGTGACAATTGAAGTTAGAATATCTACTGCGATTTCCTAGATTGAGTGTATATCAAAGAGGGTCATAATATGACTACTACAATAGCAGCGATGCTTGCTTGGTGATGTTATTAAGTGTGTTAAAATTGTGGAGAACTTGGGCATATGAGGAGGAAATCAGTAAGGTCGTGAAGGCCGATGAAATGGTAATACAGGTAGGGGAGCAATGTCGCCAGGCAAGGAAGTTGCCCGTCAAGATGACATGGCTCAATTTTATGCCTTTTCGGGCAAGACTGAGGCTGAGTTGTCTGATTGCAGTGATCACATGTGCTATTCTTGTTTGTACAAGATGGCTATTGCCTTGTTTGATCCGGGTTCTACTTATTCATATGTGTCAGTTTAGTTTGCCTTGGGATTTGAGGCAGTTTGTGATGTGCCTGATGCCCCATCCATGTTTCTACCCCAGTTGGAGAGTCTGTCATAGTCATCCATGTGTATCATGATTGTCCTGTTTTGTTTATGGGTTTTCAGACTTGGGTGACTTGGTTATTTTGGATATGACTGACTTTGCTATAATCTTAGGCATGACTTGGTTGTCCCCCTATTTTGTTTCGATTAATTATAATGCTAAGCCTGTGACTCTAGAGATCCCTGGTAGGGAAAAGTTAGAGTGGGAAGGGATGTACAAGCCTAAGCCAGTTAAGATCATATCCTTCATTCGGGCTAGGAAACTAGTGGGGCAAGAATGTTTGGTGTATTTGGCTCGTATTTGGGATGTTGAAGTTGAGTGTCCGTCTATCGACTCTATTCTCGTACTGTCTGAATTTAAAGAACTGTTTCCTACCAATTTGCCTGGTATGCCTCCGGATAGAGATATAGATTTCTGCATTGACTTGGAACATGATACTCTCCCCATTTCCATCCCTCCTTATCACATGGCTCCGGTATAATTGAGAAAGCTTTAGGCTCAAATTCAGGAGCTTCTTGATAAAGGTTTCATCTATCCTAGTGCTTCCCCGTGGGGTGCTCTTGTCTTGTTTGTTAAGAAGAAGGATGGTAGTATGAGGACTGTTGATTTTATCTTAAGCCATAAAATAGTGGATCGATACCAGAATGACAAGCTTATGGATAAAGAAAGTCTCATTGAGTATACTTGGGTGAAGGAAATTGAAGATTTTAGTAAGAAAGTGCGTATAAAAATTGGGTTAGTCCTTTGAATCTGATGAGTATACCTGAGTTTGAGGTGTCATGTTGATGGAAAGGTTGACTTCGTAGTGATAGTCAAGGCTGACTGAGCGTAATGGTAACAAGAGTT
The DNA here is from genome assembly GCF_019186545.1 of Solanum stenotomum. Classification (NCBI taxonomy): domain Eukaryota; kingdom Viridiplantae; phylum Streptophyta; class Magnoliopsida; order Solanales; family Solanaceae; genus Solanum; species Solanum stenotomum. Next base: position 16,938,025 of record NC_064285.1, read on the forward strand.
CGTGATGGCTTGTGATGGGATGCAACTATACTATATGATTGTTGGTTAAACGAATTTTGTATAGTAATTACGGCTTGCGAGTATCTAAGGTTGTGGTTTTCTAATATTTGGTGAGTAACGTGGTTATATAAAAAGTTTTAAGAGATAGGGGGACACTACTTGAATCGAATTTAAAAGAGCTAGAGTCATAATGAAGCAAAAATAGTGGGATGTCGTACAACCTTTAGAGAGAGGTGAGAGCAATAATATTTTATTTGATTGCAAAGGCTAAAGAGGTATATTCAGAGGGATAGAGAATTGGGTTCAGAGACGTGTGAATTCATTCATTGTTGTGGCTATGGTAATAGTGTCACGGGTCCGTCAGATTGGTTAAATTTATGGGAAAAGACTTGAGAAAGGAGTGTACAAACATTAGCTCGAGTGTGATGATAAGTGCTTTATTTTTGTTTTTGAGTTTAGTAATGACTACGATGGAATTTTTAGCAAAGGATATTGTCAGATCAATGGAGATGCGATCAATGATAAGCGAAGATCCATGAATTCATAAAAATTTTTAAGGTACAAGCTAATATTGATAGATAAGGGGATTGTGTTATACGGTTGAATTTACAAGTCATATTTTTATTGTAAGTTTACATTCGTGGTGATATATTTTGTCAAGGTATGAATTGGCAATGTGAGAAACGATCAATTGTATCCGGTATTAAGAATTTGAAAGGACTTACACCTTTTTTGAGTCATAATGTTTATTACTTTTGATTGTTAAAGTACCTAAGAAGGGTTTTCATTTAAAAGTGTTGATTTAGAGTAAGGTAAATGGTCAGAGTGTTCTTGATGGTTGTTAGTATTGAGAGTGTGGACTTCAGTGGAATGATGTGAAGAGTATGTGGAGTCAACTCAATGGAAATGACTGGTATTGACTCTTTAGAGGAAATCCTTTAGTGTTATTCTGTAATATTCTTACGTGACCATCTATTTCATTTTGTACACGATGGTGAGTAGGTTTCACTAGCTATTATCATATGTGTTTTCACTTTTGTAGGTAGATCCCTAGTGGTGGATTAGGGGTACCAATCCTGCGATGTTCTCTTGGTTGAGTGGGATGATTGGGAACACTTAGTTATTTCAAATGACATATTTGGTGCTGTCTTGGAGTTGTTAAAGTATTTCAGTGGTTCTACATGTGCCACCTTGCTTATGAGAATTCATAGAAGAGCTACCATGCGTAATTATGGTTGTCTGCCAATCTTAATATCCATCTTGTCGTTGACGTCATGTAACGATTATGTGTGGTTAAATGTGGGGATCTTTGGGTCAAATTCTACTGTTCTTAAGGGTAATCTACAATTACAATAGCTAATTATAGCATTTCAATAATGTTGCTAAGGGGTTTGTATGCTTGGACATATCCCTCAATGAGTATTTGATGTCTAAAGACCAAATTTTTATAATTTAAGGTCATGGGAATTTATGTTGTGGGATGTAGATGTTGTTAAGAACTATGATTGTATGGGTATTATGAGTGTGTGTTGGTTGGTTCGGGTTCACTTCTAATCGTAGCGAGTATGGATTTGAAATTTTATCATGCTTAAGTGCGAAAGGATTTGTCCCAATGATTGTGTCAAGGTCCTTGATAACATGTTGAAGACGGGTGTACGATCGACTGTGGTAGTTGTTGGGAATCGCTTTTGTTGTTAGGTAAGTTTACTTACAATAATATTTATCACTTGAGTATTGAGATGACTTCATTGAGACATTGTATGGAAGGATGTATAGATCACCCATAGGGTGGTTTGGGGCTGAAGATGTAAAACCTTTGGGAGTTGATTTGGTAAAAGATGTTCAACATAAGGTGAGAAGTATCCAAGCTAAGCTTCTAGAAGTCTAGAGTCGACTGAAAAAGTATGTGGGACAAGTATCCTCAGTTATTCGACAATTCAGATACTACTCTACCCCTACTTTAGCCGTTTTCCTAGGTTGTCACTCGGGAACGAGTGATGGGTAAATTGGTATCTATTGTAACGACATGTTCCCTTCGTTACAGAAAAGCCATCGGGGAATTTTTTTGGGTCAGAAAACTTTTTGGTAGTAAATTGAAATTTCCTAGCCTAGTCCAGATTTGGACGAAATCGGAGTCAGGCGAGTCTAGGGAAATATGGTAATGAATTAGAAGTGTAATAATTAAATTGATTGCATAAGTAGATAGCTAAGACATTAAAGAACCCGTACGACTTTATGGAATTGAATTCGCGCAAGTAGAGCTCTCGAAACTGGTCTTAGCGTGAACGAGTAACTTTTGAACGTCATGGGTTAAAGGTGTGTTGTGAAATGGGGGTTTGAAGCTCTTAATTCGACTCTCTATTTCTTTCTCTGCAAGCCGCTAGGGCGAGATTATTCCTGCCAGGGCAGGGTCGCTGTGGTGGGATAGGGCCGCCATAGCGGGACAATCGCGACTTAAGTCGAAAATAAACCCCAAAAATGTTATTTTCTGCAAGTTTCGTTCTTGAGATCTAGAAGACTACCCCGGGTGATTTCTTGACAATTTCCTACGACTTTAGGTGCTAAAGGTAAGGTTTTCACTCCCTAAATCCATTTTTCGATCCGTACAACATAGAATCTTAATTATATATTGTTGGGGGAGGGTTTTAAACTAAATTGGATGGTGGAAAAAAGCCCTAGTTGTACCTTAGGATCATGAGTTGGGTATTGGGTGTTGGGTTTGTCAAAATCCGGGTAATTTAGACCTTAATTATTGACCTTGTATTGAATTGATTGTTTGTAGACCTTGAACAAACGGAACGAATTTGGCAAAGGAAGAATCATGTGCCTTAGAGGGATTCAAGCTTGGTTTCGAGGTATGTGATGGTTTGATTTCATGTTTGTGTGATGTATGCAAGTAATTGCTTCATTGTAATGCATATATGTATGTTAATGTAGCACTATTGATCAAACCTAATGTAAATGAGTATGAATGATTGTATGTCATGAATCAACACTTGATTGTATGATTATGATGAGAATGTACATTGTGTTTGTGATTGTGGTATGATGATTGGATCGGATGTCACGTTCCGATACACTATCTGGGATCGGGTACCACGTTTCGGCCCATATATTGGATCAGGTGTCACGTTCCGTCACACTAACTTGGATCGGGTGCCATGTTTCGGCGTATATATAATTAGATTGGGTGTCACGTCCGACACACTAATTGGGATTGGGTACCACATTCCGGTACACTAACAATTTGGGTATGGGTTCCATGAGAGGCCCATTGAATTGGGTTCCGTGAGAGGACCATTGAATTGTGTTGTGTATCTACTTGTGATAATTACGTTCGTATCTAATGGTGATTGATAGTGAAAGACTGTTTGTTGCTCTAAAATGAAAACCAATGTGTATATATATTTTGTACATGTCATGTTTACTATGCTGTGACTGCTTATATATGTTTCACTAAATGGGATAGCCGCGTGATCCTACCAGTACACTGTGATTGTGTACTGATACTGCACTTGCTCGTTCTTTGTTGAGTACAGGACATCTTCAGGCGGTTATTGATAGACCTCAGCTAGGAGATCAGTGATTGAGACCGGATTCAAGGGTAAGCCAGTTCTTCCAGGCTGCCATGGATCCTTCAGTTTTGTTTAGTCCATTCTTTCGGACTCAGATTGTTTAAGTAGGCTTGCTTATGTTAGTTCGGGGTTGTACCCCTTTTTCTTAGACTTGTTACACTTTAGATATTTTGGTACAATGACTTTCAGGTTGTAGGGGTTGTTCTTCCGTATTAGTTTGGTTAGTTTTATTTAAACCTTTGGAGTTTATGGGAACTCCGTATTTCTTTTGATCATTTAAACCTGCTTCTGTATCTTTAAATGCATAGTTTTTGGTTAATTTGTTTAGTCTGGGTTGTAGTAATTATTCTCCCACCGGAGGGTTAGTGTAGGTGTCAATCACGACGGTCTGAGTCGTTACACCAATCTAGAGGCATTCTTCATCAAAAGTCTCGCCCTTACACACCTCAGCAAAATGTAGTGGAAAGAAAACACTAGTATAATCTTGAGACAACCATTGCATTTCTTTTTCAGTCCAAACTCCTAGTGGAGTACTGGGGTGAATGTATACTCACCTCCACCTATATACAAATAGACTACCATCCACACCTATTAATAAAAATGACCGTATGAACTCCTATTTAACCAAAAACCTCTCTATTCACATTTGAGAAGTTTTGGCTGCCTATGCTACCCCACCTCGCAAAAACCTCACCGAACCAAGCTTGGTCCCAAATCCTCTCCACATATATTTGTACTATATCCCTTTGGGACAAAAGGTTACAAAGTGCTGTGTAGCCACTAAGAAAATGCATTTATATCCCTTTGGGACAAAAGGTTACAAAGTGTTGTGTAGCCACTAAGAAAATGCATATCTCCATGGATGTAATATTCCATGAAACAATATTTTCATTTGCATTGACCAAGGACACTAGTCTTTTACCTTCCTCTCCTTTTAACAACATTTCCTCTTCTTAATATTGCCCCACTCCTCATTCCTCATCTACTATCTCTGCACAGTGTGGTCACAGGGTGCCATGTAGTACAGTTTCTCCTATATGTCTTCTAACCTCTCTTCCCTATCACCTCAATCTCCCATTGAACCTTCCACTTCTCCTCATTCCACAACTTTACATACACCTCCTCCTATACCTCAACCTACTCAGCATGTTCACAAAACTGAGCAACCTATTTCCAATGTTGAGACTAAGAAGTCCCATAGATCTCACAGCCTATGTTTCTGATTATACTCATTCCCTTCCTACCCCACAATCATCTACATCAAACATACCTTAATCCTTGAATGCATGTTTTTTTGTTTAAACATCATATCTCTCTTGAAGATTTATATCCTAATAGTTAGCTTTTTACTATGAAAAATATTTATGATTGTGAGCCATCTAGTTATGAAGAAGCAACTCTTGGCCCTTCCTGGCAAGCATCCATGACCCAGGAGTTTACTACCTTGCATGACAACAATGCTTGGTCTTTTATGAATTTTCCTGTTGGTAAGAAATCAGTGTTGTAGGTGCGTTTATAAGATAAAGCACAAAGCTGGTGGCAGAGTGGAAAGATACAAGCGGCTAGGAATAGTGGTAAAAGGATATACTCAACACTATGGCATAGACAACACATAAACTTTCTCCCCAATTGTTAAAATGACAACATTGAGAGCCTTGATTGCTACTATTGCTAAGAGACATTACCATATATATATATATATATATATATATATCAACTCTATGTTAACAATGCTTTTCTCCATGGAGATTTTCATGAAGAAGTTTATATGGAAGTTGGCTCTACTACCATATTAAGATTCATGTGCATGCAGCGATTTCCATTAATGGAGGGAATCTGGAACTAGTCTAAGCTCAATTGAAGAGAGAGCAGATTGCAAGAGAATGCAGAATTGTGGGAATCTGATCATCTACATATATATACACATGTTTCCAACTAACTGAGTCAATTAAGATATTTCTAATTAACATTCACTTACTAATCGATTTAATAATAATCAGTTAGCTAACTACTTCGTGTCATGTCACTACTCCATGTGAAGCAGCCATGTCATCAGTCTGCATATCATCCCTTCTCATCTTCAATATGGAGAAGTAATTTAATCTAGATCAACATAATGTACGATTACATCCCAAATAACGTCTTGCAAACTTCAAGGGTATAAGGAGGCGGAGTGCTTTCTACTCCATCTAAAGTTGAAGGAATTAACACAAAAGGGAAACACAACAACAAGAAGACACTGTAATTTTAAATAGTGACAAGATTGTAGGCCATAGGGGAACCAAATTAGAATAAGGGTGTCCAACATCACACATCAAAATATATTAAAATAGAATACTGTGCCAAGATTTCTATAACATAGAATGAACTATAATGGTTGGAATGTCACAAAGGATAAGAGATTGTTCACTCACACAAGTAACAAGATCAACCAACATCAGTAGGAATGATATTCCGAATAACCAAGGCAAAAGAGGTATAAATACGCAGTTCTTTTGTTGCATTGGACAATAGAGAGGGAGAACTGGTGGAAAAAGAAGCCGGGGAGAACAAAAACCAGCCTTGCAAACCATGGATATAAGCCTCTTAATGCGGAACCATAACTGATAATATAATAGAGTAGGAAAGTCAAACCCATGAAGGGAAAGCAATCAAGTCCACAAGTGATTGAGATTAAAAACAACACAGATTAGATGCCAAAAAAAACATGAGTCTGATAAATCACTGCTAGTAGAGGTAACAAAAGAGCTAATAGAGTAACCAATCAATGATGAAGTACTACAAAAATCAAACACATAAACTATAAAGGAGGCAGATGTTAACTCATCAACAACACAAGGGGAACAAGAAGCACATGATGGGGAGCATATTTTATCATAACAGACGTCTAGGAATGGGGGAACAGACATTATAGAAGATGATCTAAGAAAACAGAATCTCAAATGAGAATGTTGTTCACAAATCAACAATTCAAACATTATGGGCAGAAAACTAAATGCCAACAACGAATCTCATTGAGATCATTGATCTCATATAAAATATGAGACATCTAAGTTCCAAATCGTGTCATTTTTAATACCTATCATCATCCCAATTACCTGGTATGGGCAAGGGCTTGGCTTCAAGAAATGCCAAATTAACTTTTGCACAACTTTTAGGGAAGTTCCCAGCCTCCTCTTCTGTCAGTTTTGATTCAACATCACGCTCCCAAAAGATTGTCAGCTGTTTCAATACATGTGCATTCTTCAGAAAAAAAAACTTTACTAGTTCTTTCTGGTTGTCTTCATCATTGAAATCAACCAACTTTATAACCTTTAGATTAGATTACAAGCATACAATGTGTTCATCGAGAACACTAATCTACAAGTTATCCGTAAAGTACAACAAAAATGACATATCAGAGTAAGAACTTAGTCCCAAAAACATCTGTTTTCTCTTAATTCAATTAATCATTTTAATTTAATCATTCTACAATGCAGATAATACTAAGAATCGTCTCATTCCGATTTGTGGTCATTCTCAAGTTCTGGCTCTGATTCTTGCTTGACATGGTTCTTTGTATCTACCTTCAAGAAGTATGTTGTACAAATGGCTAGCAACCAGCAGTGGAGGTACATTTTTTCTACACAATTCTTCTTATGGTGTTATATTCTACAAGTAGTTAAGCCGCCCATTCAAATAGCTCGTAATAGAAATGAATAAAAAATTCACATCATTATCAACGCAGAATATTACAAGGTGCCTTGCATTCTATTTAAGGCATACCAATTGGCAATTAGGCATCAACAACAGTGAGACTTGTGTCAATTTTGTTGTTACTGTGAGCCGAAAGTTCATACTCACATATAATTGTGAAGGATCAGTTTATCCCTCAAATTTGAAGTTTTTGTCTCACCACACAATTAGAGCACATTTTACTCCCTATATAGGTCCCATTCATCTAAATATGGAATTTGTACAAAATAATTAGTGACAAAATTATCATTTCACCAAGCAACTTCAGAACTATTATTTGACTGATTCAAAAGTCACTAAGTTACTGTCAGTATTTTTAGGAGCCTTTTACGTATTCAGTTTATTAGCATTAGGAGTCCTAATTTAGTTGCAGTTAGTCAATTAGCAGGTCATGGGATAGTGCCCTATTTTCTCTCTTAGTTTGTTGTTTTCCAAGTGCTATTTATAATCTTGTACGCTAGTTTTCTGAGAAATAAGAAATACTCAAGTTTCTCTCTGTTTTTCTTCTTATTGTATTATCTTTATTCATCTCTTGTGCCAACAATTTTGGTATCAGCAACTTAAATCCAGGTTAGAATCCACCCTTTCCTCAAGCAGGGATTGGTAAAGTAAGAGGAAAAAAAAGTGAAATATTGTGAGATCTTTTTGAAGAAAGCAGAAAATTTGGGAACGGTACAGCAGCATCGTCGCAACCCATGATTCCAATTTTCAGAGGGGAGAATTATCAGTTTTGGAGTCTAAAGATGAAGACTCTTTTCAAGTCTCAAGAACTGTGGGATGTAGTTGAGACTGGAATTCCGAAAGGGAATGCAAACCAACTGAGAGAACATCGAAAAAGAGACTCGAAAGCTCTTTTCATGATCCAGCAAGCTCTTCATGATGATATTTTTCCTCGCATATCAACAACGGAAACCTCCAAACAGGCATGGGAGATCCTGAAACAAGAGTACTTTGGTGATGGCAAGGTAATTGCTGTCAAATTACAAACTCTCCGACGTGATTTTGAAACATTGTTCCTGAACAAAAATGAATCTGTGCAAGATTATTTATCTAGAACATCTGCTATTGTTAATAGGATGAGGTCCTATGGTGAAAAAATTGATAATCAAATTGTTGTGTCTAAAGTATTGAGAAGCTTAACCACCAAATTTGAGCATGTTGTTACTGCAAATGAGAAATCTAAGGACCTATCTATTTATTCTTTTGATGAATTAATGAATTCCTTGCTAGCTCATGAAGATAGGCTAAATAGGTCCCGTGAGAAAGTTCAAGAGAAGGCATTCCAGGTAAAGGGTGAGTTCTCTTACAAAGGAAAAATAGAAAACTCGGCAGGTAGGGGACATGACAGAGGTAATATTCGTGGACGAGGTCGTGGTGGTGGCAGAGGTAGAAACCAGGTTGGTGAATCACGTCAATACAAGAGCACAATACAATGTCGATACTGCAAGAAATTTGGCCATAAAGAAGTCGATTGCTGGACGAAGCAGAAAGACGAGCAAAAGGAAGCCAATTTCATTCAAAATGTGGAAGAAAAAAGTAAGTTGTTTATGACTCATTCCCAAATAACTGAAAGTGCGAATGCTATGTGGTTCATTGATAGCGGATGCTCCAATCACATGTCAAGTTCGAAGTCTCTATTTAGAGATCTTGATGAGTCACAGAAAAGCGAGGTGTGGCTAGGAGATGACAAACAAGTGCATGTTGAAGGGAAAGGTATTGTTGAGATTAAAACTGTCCAAGGTAATGTGAAACTTTTATATAACGTGCAATATGTTCCCACTTTGGCTCACAACCTGTTAAGTGTTGGCTAATTGATGACTAGTGGGTACTCAGTTGTGTTTGATGATCAAGCATGTGATATTAAGGATAAGAAATCTAGACGCACCACAGCTCATGTATCAATGACTAAAAATAAAATGTTTCCCCTTGATATTTCAAGTGTTGAAAATATTGCCTTAGTTGTCAAAGGAAAGAATGAGACTAATCTGTGGCACTTACATTATGGGCATTTGAATGTTAATGGGCTGAAACTGTTGGTTCAAAAAGATATGGTTATTGGCTTGCCAAAAATCAATGAACTTGACTTCTGTGAAGGATGTATTTATGGGAAGCAAGCTAGGAAATCATTTCTGGTAGGAAAATCATGGAGGGCTACAACTTGTCTTGAACTTGTGCATGCTGACTTGTGTGGGCCAATGAAAACGGAATCTTTCGGTGGAAGTCGGTATGTTTTGATGTTTACTGATGATTACAGCTGTTTTAGCTAGGTTTATTTCTTGAAATTCAAATCAGAAAACTTTAAGAATTTCAAGAAATTTAAAGCATTAGCAGAGAATCAAAGTGGCAGGAAGATAAAATCACTCTATACCGATAGATGTGGTGAATTCTTGTCTAAAGAATTTAATGTCTTTTGTGATGAGAATGGAATTCGCATGGAACTTACAACACCATACACTCCAGAGCAGAATGGTGTGGCCAACAAAAGAACTGGACGATAGTGTAAATGGCTAGAAGCTCACTTAAAGCAAAGGGTCTACCAGATTACTTTTGGGGAGAAGTTGTTGCAACCGTTGTTTATCTTTTGAATATCTCTCCAACAAAAATTGTTTGGAACACGATACCTCTTGAAGCTTGAAATGGTAAGAAGCCACGGGTAAGCCACTTAAGAATTTTTGGTTGTATAGCATATGCTTTGGTTAACTTTCATTCGAAGCTTGATGAAAGATCTGAAAAATGTATTTTTGTTGGCATAGTCTTCAATCCAAAGCATATCGTCTATATAATCCCATAAGTGGCAAAGTGATCATAAGTAGAAATGTTGTGTTTAATGAGGATGCCTCTTGGAACTTTAATTCTGGGAATTTGAGATCAAATCTCCAATTGTTATCTACTGATGAAGAACCTACAGCAGCAGATCCTACTCCTAGAAACTTGCCTAGTGCACCAACAACAGCTACAACACTTGACGAGTCTTCTGATGAGCCAATTCCACTAAGATGATTAACAAGAGAAAAGAAACCAAATCCCAGATATCCTAACAATGTAAATACTTCTTGTCAATTTTCTTTGCTTGTTTCAGATCCTGTTTGTTATGAAGAAGCGACAGAACAATCTGAATGGAAGAATGCTATGGTAGAAGAAATGCAAGCAATTGAAAGAAATTCTACGTGGGAGTTAGTTGATTCACTTGAAGGAAGGAACGTGATAGGGCTCAAGTGGGTATTTCAAACAAAGTGCAATGCAGATGGGAGCATTCAAAAGCATTAAGCTCGTCTAGTGGCAAAAGGATATTCACAATAACAAGGTGTAGATTTTGAAGAAACTTTTTCTCTTGTTGCACGATTTGAAACAGTGAGAGTTGTTTTGGCTTTGGCTACGTAATTGTGTTTGCCTATGTATCAATTTGATGTGAAGTCTGCTTTTTTGAATGGTGATCTAGAAGAAGAGGTTTATGTTTCACAACCTCAGGGCTTTGTTATTAATGGCAATGAGAACAGAGTCTACAGGCTAAAAAGCTCTTTACGGGCTAAAGCAAGCTCCGCGTGCGTGGTACAACAAAATTGATTCATTCTTTCAGGATAGTGGACTCACGAGAAGTCCACATTGTACTTAAAGAAGCAAGGTAATGGAGATTTTTTGGTAGTTTGTCTCTATGTTGATGATATGATTTAATTTGGTTCCTCAAAGTCTTTAGTTGATGATTTCAAGTCCAGTATGATGAGAAAATTTGAGATGACTGATTTGGGTTTACTGAAATACTTTTTGGGGCTTGAAGTAATCTAAGATAAAGATGGAATTTTTATTTCTCAAAAGAAATATGCAGAGGATCTTTTGGAAAAATTTCATATGATGAATTGTGAAGCAACAACTACACCTATGAATGTCAATGAGAAGTTGCAGCGTGCAGATGGAACTAAGAAAGCAAATCCGAGATTGTTCAGAAGTCTAGTTGGTGGCTTAAATTATCTAACGTACACTAGACCTGACATTATTTTTTCTGTTAGTGTTGTGTCCAGATTTTTGCAGAGTCTGACAAAGCAACATTTAGGTGCTGCCAAAAGAATTCTTCGCTATGTTGCTGGAACGACAGACTTTGGTATTTGGTATTCTAAAGTATCAAATTTCATATTGGTTGGCTATACAGATAGTGATTATGTAGGATGTTTGGACGATCGAAAAAGCACTTCTGGTAGTTGTTTTAGTTTTGGTTTTGGAGCAGTGACATGGAGTTCAAAGAAGCAAGAGACAGTAGCTCTGTCAACGTTTGAGGCGGAGTATACATCAGCAAGTTTAGCAGCACGACAAGCTTTATGGCTTCGAAAACTACTTGCAAATTTTAGTTACGAGTAAAACGAGTCTACTAAGATTTTTTCTGTTAGCAAATCAGCAATTGCTATGGCTAAGAATCCCTCTTTTCACGGGAGAACCAAGCACATTGATGTGCAATATCACTTCATCCGGGCATTGGTAGCTGATGGAAGAATAGTGCTAAAATTCTGCCGCACAAACGAGCAAGCAGTGGATATATTTACGAAGTCTCTTCCTCAGGCTAAGCATGAATTTTTCAGGTTGTAGTTGGGAGTGTGATTTTGAATCAAGGGAAAGTGTTATTTGACTGATTCAAAAGTCACGAAGTTACTGTCAGTATTTTTAGGAGCCTTTTACGTATTCAGTTTATTAGCATTAGGAGTCCTAATTTATGCCCTATTTTCTCTCTTAGTTTGTTGTTTTCCAAGTGCTATTTATAATCTTGTACGCTAGTTTTCTGAGAAATAAGAAATACTCAAATTTCTCTCTGCTTTTCTTCTTATTGTATTATCTTTGTTCATCTCTTGTGCCAACAAGAACCTCCAGATTAGGAGAATACTTGAGAAATATCAACTTGGAAAAACACACCTGAGGACTGAGGGATTCCTTCTCTTACACTCATAAGCCGTAAGACCCTACAATTGCAAATAACAAGAAGTTTCTTGAATTGAGACGAAATTATTAGTAAAGAGAGCAATTGAAAAGCTCCTCACAATCTCCCACAATGACTTAAAAATACTTATTTTGTGTGTGCTTATATATTTATTAAGTACTTAAAATGTATATAATACCTAGGTAAGGCTCAACCTTAAAGCCACTGAAGCAATGACTTTAGGCTACAAAAAATAAAACCTCAAAATTGTCCAATGTTAATATATATAACTTTAAATAATTATGTATTTATTGTTAGAATTGTTCGAAATTTTCTTATTAGTTTGTTATCAATCTTTTACCAATCATTATGCTTAAATTTTCAAAATTTTATAATTTTCTTAAATATAGTTGATGTAATAATCATATATCATATCATATATTACTAAAAGTGGGAATCTCCAAAGTGCAAAGTTGGATTACCATTTTATTCCTACACTATATAAAAATATTATAAAATTATATACATTGATTAATTATTAATTATTAATCAAACTCAAAAGTTATCAATTATGAGTTATGTCTCTTCAATGGCTCAATCCCATTTTTCAACAACCATACAACTTCAGCTATTTAAACCATATCTGTTTTCAAAGAATTTAGTTAATTTTTCGTATTAAATTATATATTTTCTATTTTCAAAGCATTTAGTTNCAATATGAAATGTTTGTGGCAAGTACTAAAATTTATAGCTATAAATATTTTATTTTGTAGCTAAATATGAGCATTATTTCCACGAGACTGAGCTATAGCACTTGCCATAAAATGTAAGTTTGTGTGGCAAATAAATTAATTTTTTTTTGCTACAATACAACATTGTGTGGCTACAATATGAAGATAGCTACAAATTTTGTTTATCATGGCACAACAATAAAATTACTTGCCATAAGTATATTTTTCGTGGCAACTTTTTATTCCAATGCAGCTACAACACATTTTTTTTATAGCAATAGATATAAATCCTTGGCCACGCAACATGTAAAGTCTGTAGCTAACTATTAGCCACGCTACATCTTGCTACGAATGCTACGAAAGAAAATAATGTAGCTAAAGTGTTTAGCCACGAAAAAATGCATATTTAGCTAGAATGTATTTTGTAGCAATAGATGTCTTTTCTTGTAGTGATTGCATCATCATGTACATAATAAATTTGATAGTCATATCATTGGAATTATGCTTAGTCATGAAGAAGGTAAACATACATTATGCCAATTCACTAGGAATCTTTTTAATTTGTTAAGATGTATCTCATTAGGAAATATAGAGAACTTGTATTGTTTGAGATCCATAAATTAGTAGTAAAGACTAGAATGAAATGAGTCCAAATAGAGTGAAATGAATAGTGAGAATGCATATGCCAACTTTACGAAGCATGTAATTGAGGTATGATTGTAATGAGATTAAAAAGAGTAATAGAAGTAGATGGATCGTTGTAGCCGATAAGTAACTGCTAACAAACTGATATACAAACATTGTGAGTTTTGTCATCTATACTATTGTCACGCCCATTATTTTCCCTCACGAAATTTAAATGTATGTTTTGAAAGAAAAAGAGTTTCTCCAATTAAAGTGACATTTTGAAAAGGGATTATTTTATTGTTCAGAGTCGCCACTTGAAATTGAGTTTTGGTGTTCGAAGTCACCTTATTATTTAAACCCCTAATAAAAAGGAAATTTGACTCTTTATTTTTATTGGTTTGCGAACTAGAAATTCGAGTAAGGAATTCTGTTGACCAAGGGGAAGGTGTTAGGCACCCCTCGAGTCTCGTGGTTCTAGCACGGTCGCTTTATTGACTATATATATGACTTAAATTAATTTTTGAATATTATATTATTAGCTTAATAAAAATGTTATTTACCCTCATTCTTTGATTTATTTTAAACCTATTTAAGACTACTTTATTTTATTAATATATGTTCATTAATTAAAAATATGTATATCACATTATTTTATTTAAACATAATAATAAAATAAAGTTAAGAGATGAATATTTACAAATCTTGAAATGTCTTGTAATTTCTTTTCTTCTCCTTTTCTTTTTCATGTATTTGTATTTATTTATTTTTATTGTGGATAGAAAATATGTAGGTATCTAATTGCTAGGAATTAGAATTTGTGTAGGATTGAGATTTTTTGAGTTTGAGTATTTTAGGATTGTGTTTTTTATTAGTTAGATTTAAAATAGAAATAAAATTTTATGTGATTTGGAATTAGTTTTAGCAAGAAATTCTAAATAGATTAGGACTATTTTTAGAAAGATTTTTCCTTCTTAATTTTTAATTTCTTTTTTTTCCTTACTTTTTTTTCCCTTTTTACGTTTTGGTTTTATATTTTTATTAATTTTTTTTTCATTCTGTCTCTTTGTATTTTAATTTTTTTAAAATTTTTTTTTCTTTCTACTTTATCCTTTATTTTTATTTTTTTTATTCTTTTTGGACATTCTGTTTCTCTTTTTTTTTTTTTATGGTTTATTTTATTTAATTGTTTTAATCATCTTTTTTTTTTTTTACGTTCTCTGTTTCCTTTTCTATATTTTTTATTATTATTATACTTTTTTTCATTTTTACATTATGTTCCATTATTTATGTTTTGTTCTTCTTACTTTTTTTTTGTTTAATTTTTTTTTTGTTTCTGTTACGCTCTATTTTTTATTATTATTCTTTTCAGTTTGCGTTTGTTCTGTTTTTATTTTTATTTTTTTTTCTTATGCTTTCTCATTTTAAAAAAAAATTAGTTTTCTTAATTATTTTTTATATTCATATATCCCCTTAATTATATATCTTAATAATTCGAATTAAAACGATAATCATCTTAACACTTATTATAAAGACAAGTTATTTTTAATGTATTAAAAAGACTAAAGCATATTACACAAAAAAAACTTTTCTGAATCACTAATCAATTAAATTAAACTATTATCTTCTAATCACATCGATTAATAATCAATTTAAGTAATGAACATGCGATTAAATATATGAAATTAATATCTAATTATCACAAACAAAACACACTAATTTCTTCTTAAATTACGGAAAAAAAAATAACATGAAGCTAAAACAAAAACATCGAATATTATTCAAGAAAAAAATTGAGAAATTCATGGGATACATGTTTTTTTTTTCATGATTCTACAAAACGGATTAAACATATAGTTTACATGAAAACAATTCAAAATAAAATAATATAAATAGGCTAAGGCAAGAACGCACCTTCAAATTGTTTTTGACTAAACAATGAAGAACAACGTAAAAATTTACAGATTTCCAAAGTTTAACAAGGCTAACTTTAAGATCCACAAACTTGGAACCCCGAACAGAACCTCTTAACTCTAGACTTAATTCTCAAAAAAAAAAACTCACTTTTCTTCTCTTTGCTTTTGCTCTAGTTTTTTTCTCTCTCTGTGTATGTGTGTCTGCCTCTGTAATCTCTCTACTGAGCGTGTTTTTATAATATTTTAGGTGTGAGTTTAGTGCTAACTTAAAGGAACGTGAAAGAGTGGGGAGTTTAGTTTGAAATCTAGTTGAGAATTTTAGGGTTGAGATAAGGGAATAAAAAAACAAATAAAAAAAATAGTAATATAATATTAACAAACAATTAATAAAATAATAATAATAAAAAATAATTAAAAAAAAGAACGAAGAGAAAAGAAAGAAAAAAAAAAAAAGAAACATGTAAAAAAATAATGAGAAAAGATCGTGCAAGAGGAAAAATAAATAGAAAAATAAAAAAATAAAATAAACTTAATGGGACGAGGATTTTTAGGAAATAAGTTAAGGAAGTTTGGGGTAATTAGGATAAAGGTAAGGTAATTTACTATTGTTAGTATTCTTGTTTTTATCTTTTTCTTTTCCTATTTTTCTACTTTTTCATAAGATATACGATTATTATTATTTATTTTTTTTAGACTAGTTAAAAGTTAAAGGATTAAAACAAATACATTAAATTCACAAACTTTCTTTATTAAACTTTAACCATAAAGTGAGCTTATAATTTGTTGTAATTTTCAGTTTATTTATTTTTTTCATTTATTTTAAATATAATCCTACTGAAATAATAATATTTAAGTATCAAAATTGGGTGTAAAATCTTTATATTTTTGGTAAAAAATTAGGTGTTCACAGTATGTCCCTCTTTGCTTGGAAAAACATGAAGAGTTTTCATGCAAAGACGTGAACAATGTGACTAATTTTTGACTGAGACATTGATCCAAAAATGTGAAAATAAATAAAAGAGAAGAGGTTTGACCATGCCCTAACTTTAGACAAACTACCTATCCTGAGTTAATGATAAGGAATCAGGTGTAGTTAATATATAGGAAGGGACGGGATAATAATTTTAGGTAGTCGAGTGAGGTTTTGTCGAGATTCCGGTTCATAACTCCAGCTGTTACATTAAAAGGAAAAATACAATAGGAGAGAAGGGAAAGATACAAGATCATATCTACTCCACTAGTACTGAGTCTTCATTTTGAATCTTCGGTTATCGCTTCACCCTCTTTGGGTAGGTACATCGATTCCGAACTTTCATCTTGATATTTGAATTTATGATCTGAAGATTATGATTTGACTTGAGTCGTTGACGCTCTTCCGCATGATATTCTTGAATGCTTGTTTTCTTGAGAAGATGATTCATGATATGCTGAGCCGTTACATGGGTTGAAAGCGACTCTAAATGTCATTGACATCTGACATTCTTCGTTTCTCTAATCAAAACGAGGATTTTATTCTTGAACTTCAAATTGGTATACTAGGTAGAAACCTGCACGCCATAAAAAAAAATAAAAAACCAAACAAAAATTTTGCCCCAGTATGCACTAGGAAAGTTTTGTGAGTTATTGATGAAAGCTATAAAAGTTTATACTAGGCATAATAATAATATACTTTTATAAAATAAAATAAAGGGAGATTTGTGCCCAATATAACTAGAGGTTATTACGCCCTGTGAAGTCATAAAAAATAAGATAGGGGTTATTGTACCATACACGCAACCAGGGATTCTTGAGCCCTGTAAAGACATGAAAAAAATGATATAGGGGCTATTGTGCCCTATATGCCACCAGGGGTTATTGTGCCATGTGAAGTCATGAAAAAAAATAAAATAGGGGTTATTGTTCTCTATATGCAACCAGAGGTTATTGTGCCATGTGAAGATATGAAAAATAAAATAGGGGTTATTGTGCCCTATATGCAACCAGGGGTTATTGTGTCCTGTGAAGACATGAAAAAAAATAAATAAGGGTTATTGTGCCATATATGCAACCAGGGATTATTGTACCCTGTGAAGACATGAAAAATAAAATAGGGGTTATTGTGCCCTGTGAAGACATGAAAAAATAAAAATAGGAGTTATTGTGCCCTATATGCAACCAGGGATTATTGTACCCTGTGAAGACATGAAAAATAAAATAGGGGTTATTGTGCCCTATATGCAACCAGGGATTATTTCACCCTGTGAAGACATGAAAAATAAAATAGGGGTTATTGTGCCCTATATGCAACCAGGAGTTATTGTGCCCTGTGAAGACATGAAAAATAAAAATAGGGGTTATTGTGCTATATATGCAACCAAGGATTATTGTACCCTGTGAAGACATGAAAAATAAAATAGGGGTATTGTGCCCTATATGCAATCAGGGGTTATTGTGCCCTGTGAAGACATGAAAAATCAAAATAGGGGCTAGTGTGCCCTATATGCAACCAGTGATTATTGTACCCTGTGAAGACATGAAAAATAAAATAGGGGTTATTGTACCCTATATGCAACCAGGGGTTATTGTGCCATGTGAAGACATGAAAAATAAAATAGGGGTTATTGTGCCCTGTGAAGACATGAAAAAAATAAAATAGGGGTTATTGTGCCCTATATGCAACTAGGGATTATTGTACCCTGTGAAGACATGAAAAATAAAATAGGGGTTATTGTGCCCTATATGCAACTAGAGATTATTGTGCCCTATAAAGACATGAAAAATAAAAATAGGGGTTATATATATATGTGTTTTTTTTACTTATATGATTATTATTATTATTATTATTATTATTATTATTATTATTATTATTATTATTATTATTATTATACTTAAGATCATTTATTTTATTTTATTTTTATTTTTGTACATTTTCCAAACGTAAAAGAAACAAACAAAAAATAAAAATAAAATAAAACGCCCCAGATTTTATTAAGAAAAATAATCTTTTTTTTATTGTTATCATTATTATTGTGGTGCATATTGTAGGAGAGACAGGGATTCAAGAACTTACCTCTTGGCGTTTGACTCTCGCGAATTACTTGCACGATTTTTCTTTGTACCTATTTTAAAACAAAGAATATTTTGTTAGTTTTTCTAAATGGTGGTTGGTTTGTGACTTCGAATATCTTGTGGAGTTTGAATTTAAATCTGTGTTGGTTGAAAGAATCATCATATTGACGATCGCGCGAATAACTTGAAGATGCTTTAGAGACGGTCCTTATCTTCCCTTGAAACACTTCTCATGAACATTTTGACCCATTTCCATTTTGTGCACGTTGTGTGGTTCATCCTTTCCAAAACAACTTTCTTGCTTTACCGATTTTTCACACGGTATCAATTTTTGATATATATTTTTTCTCGATTGGTTCACAGCCCTAGTCAATGTTGTGTATGTCCTCAACATTCAACTGGAAATATCGTAGTCAATTTCGCGACTTTAATTTGATTTTCTCACTTGACACGAGTTTACGCTGAATGAGATTCAAAGAATACCAAACACAAGTACAAATGACACAAATGAAAGGGTTATGAAAGAAAAGTTATGTCTTTAGAAGAACGAAATAAGTAAATGTTTAAAAGGAATGAAAAAAAATCTTATCTGAAAGTACGTGACCACTTTAATGAATGACATGCATTTGGACTGAACATTTGATCCTTCTAAGTTGTCCGAATCTCATGAAACAATTTTGTACATTTCAATCTATAGCCTGATTTCTATTTTGATTGTGTTCATGCCAAGACGAAATGTCATCATTTGATCAATGGTGCCCTTCATGGTTTTCCACCAATAAGATATTATTATCTCTTTCTCTCAACTTACTATTGTCTTACGGTGCTCGTGAGGGTTTTCCCTCGTAAGACTCTCTTTTTTTTTTCTTTTTTTTTGAACTCACCATAGGTCACAATGTCATGTCTCAGCCCCTGGAGAATTGAAGAACATGATTATTGTTTTATTTAGTGATTAGACCGAACCCCAATGAAGGGTTGCCTACGTATCCTCTTAGGAATCAGGTCGAACGTAGTTCAATGAAACTTTTTTTTTTCTTATTCTTATTCTTTTTTTTTTGTTTTTTGTTTTTGTTTTTTTTTTGCACCAGACAAATGCTGTTTGAAATAAAGGAGGATACATTTTTATCCTCTCATCATGAGAATGTCAATCACGAGAGTGTCATAACAAAAAGTGTTAAACGTAGTATCTTTTGATCGAATCTGCGTTAACAATTGTGTCGATTGTCTTTTCCTCCATATCTGCCAGTTGCAATGCTCCTTTTGATAGCACTTGTTTAATAACATAAGGGCCTTGCCAATTTGGGGCAAACTTTCCTTTGGCCTCGTCTTGATGGGGAAGGATGCGTTTCACAACAAGTTGACCGACTTCAAAATTTCTTGAGCGTACCTTCTTGTTATAAGCTCGAGCCATCCTCTGGTGATATAATTGACCAAACCAAATTGATGTCAATCGTTTTTTGTCTATCAGTGCTAATTGTTCTAACCTTGATTTAACCCATTCCGTGTCCTCAATTTCTGCTTAGACAATGATTCGAAGATAAGGGATTTCAACTTCTGCGGGTATGACAGCCTCAGTTCCGTAAACCAATAAGTAAGGAGTTGCACCGACTGACGTACGAATAGTCGTGCGGTATCCCAAGAGAGCAAGTGGTAGTTTTTCATGCCACTGTCTAGATCCTTGCACCATTCTCCTAAGAATCTTCTTGATGTTTTTATTTGCCACTTCAACAGCCCCATTTGCATTGGGTCGATAAGGGGTTGAATGACGATGAACAATTTTAAATTGCTCACAAACTTCCTTCATTAGGTGGCTGTTTAGATTCACTGCATTGTCTGTAATAATGATTTTTGGTATGCCGAAACGACACATGATGTTTGAATGAACAAAGTCCACCATTGCTTTCTTGGTGACTGATTTGAATGTGACAACTTCCACCTATTTGGTAAAGTAGTCGATGGCAACTAAAATAAACCGATGCCCATTAGATGCTTTCGACTCAATCGGCCCAATAACGTCCATTCCCCAAGCCACAAAAGGCCACGGAGCAGACATAGGGTGCAACTCTAAAGGGGGTGACTGAATCAAGTCGCTATGAATTTGGCACTGATGGCACCTGCGTACAAATCGGAAGCAATCTCGCTCCATGGTCAACCAATAATACCTTGAACGGATAATCTTTTTTGCTAGAACATAACCATTCATGTGAGGGCTACAAACCCCTGAATGCACCTCATTCATAATTGTTTCTTCTTCTTGAATATTCACACATCGCAATAGATGCAAAACTGGAGTGCTTTTATATAAGATATCGCCACTCAAAAAGAATCCATTGGCGAGTCGCCTAATAGTTCATTTTTTATCTCTATCAGCATGTATTGGATATTCTTTAGCTTTTAAAAACCGTTTAATGTCGTGATACCAAGGCTCACCGTCTAGCTCTACTTCAATTATATTGCAATAACCATGTTGATCCCTAACTTGGATTTCCAACGGGTCAATATAGGTATTACCCGGGTATGGAAGCATCGAGGCTAGGGTGGCCAAAGCATCAGCTAACTCATTGTGAAACCTGGGAATGTACCTGAATTCAATGGACTTGAATTTTTTGATGACGTTTTCTAAACATTGTTTGTACGGCATGAGTTTAATGTCTCGAGTCTCCCATTCGCCTCGAGCTTGTCGAATGAGCAAATTGAAATCCCCTAAAACCACCAACTCTTGCACATCCAGATTTATTGTCATATTCAAACCCATGATGCAAGCTTCGTATTCTGTTGTGTTGTTGGTAGAAAAGAATCGAAGTCGTGCTGTGGCAGGATAATGACATTCGCTTGGTGAGATAAGAACTGCCCCAATTCCTACTTCATTTTTGTTGACAACCCCATCAAAATATAATTTCCACACGTGACCATCATTAGGAATTTCTTCCTCAATAGAGTTGATTTCTTCATCAGGGAAGTATGTCCTTAGGGGCTCGTATTCGTCATCGATCGGATTTTCTGCCAAATGATCGGTCAACGCTTGTGCTTTCATGGCGGTACGAGTGACATAAATAATATCAAATTCCGTAAGCAAAATCTGCCATTTCGCCAACCTACCTATTGGCATGGATTTTTGAAAAATATATTTCAAAGGATCCATTCGAGATATAAGATAGGTCGTGTAGGACATAAGATAGTGTTTCAATTTTTGGGCAACCCAAGTCAAAGTGCAACAAGTCTTTTTTAACAGAGTGTACTTTGCCTCATAGCTTGTGAACTTTTTGCTCAAATAATAAATGGCTTGTTCCTTTTTTCCCGTAATGTCATGTTGTCCTAAAACACAACCAAATGAATTATCCATCACTGAAAGATATAAGAATAATGGCCTACCAGGTTCTGGTGGGACCAATACCGGAGGGTTTGCTACATATTCCTTAATTTTGTCAAAAGCCTCCTGACACTCACTTGTCCATTTGATAGCAGCGTCCTTTTTCAAAAACTTGAATATCGGCTCACATGTGGCGGTGAATTGAGCAATGAACCTGTTGATATAGTTTAACCTTCCCAGAAAACTCATGACTTCAGTTTTGGTTATTGAAGGTGGCAATTCTCGAATGGACTTTATCTTAGAGGGGTCCAATTCAATGCCTCTTCGACTAACTATAAAACCCAAAAGTTTTCCAGATGGCACTCCAAATGCACATTTAGCTGGATTAAGCTTGAGGTTGTACTTTCTCAATCTTTCGAAGAATTTTCTTAGATCACGCACATGGTCCGCTTGCGTTCTAGATTTAATGATGACATCATCGACATATACCTCAACTTCTTTAGGCATCATGTCATGGAATATGGTAGTCATAGCTCTCATGTAGGTTGCTCCCGCATTCTTCAGACCGAATGACATGACTCTATAACAATATGTACCCCATGGGGTGGTGAAAGCAGTTTTTTCTGCATCTTCTTCATCCATGAGAATTTGGTGATATTCGGCGTAATAGTCCACAAAAGATTGAATCTCCTGTTTGGCACAATTATCAACCAGGATGTGAATGTTGGGTAATGGAAAATTGTCCTTTGGACTTGCTTTGTTTAAATCTTTGTAATCAACATAAACTCTGATCTTTCCATCTTTGTTTGGCACTGGCACAACATTAGCCAACCAGGTAGTGTATTGGACAACTCTGATCACATTTGCAGTCAATTGCTTCATGATTTCCTCTTTAATTTTATCGCTCATGTCTGTCTTAAGCTTTCTCTGCTTTTGCTGGACAGGTGGAAAATCGTGATGTATTGGAAGTTTGTGAACTACTAAATCAACACTTAAACCCGGCATGTCATCGTAGGACCAAGCGAAGACATCTTTGTATTCAAATAAAACTTGAATTATGTCGTCTCGAATGTTCTGATCAATATGAATACTTATCTTTATTTCTCTCACTTCTTCAGGAGTTACTAAATTAACCACCTCAGTTTCACTTAAATTAGGTTTAGGCTTATTTTCAAATTGATCCAATCCTTTTTTTATTTTTTCGTAAGCTTCATCTTCATCATATTCGTCAAACTTTGGATTCATTGTTTTGAGATCAGACAACTTTTTAGGATCTAACTGTAAACTCCGCATGCATGTCATATTATTAAAGTCGACATTAATGTAACTAAAATGAAAAATAAGAGGACATATATTAGAAAGAGTAAGAACAGAGAAGATGATTGAATATGATTGTGAAACTAGAACTTCATTGCGTTAAATGAGAAATGATAGAAGGGTTAACACAAAACTGAGACAACTAGAAGGTTTGAATTACAACCCTGAGAAAAATCCAAATAAATAAATTAAAAGCAGCAAAATAAATTACCAAGACTCCCTCCTTGTAGGGAGAGGAGTGGCTTCCCAGTTGTTGAGCTTGACATTCGGCCCGACGAATTGCACATCCATATGACTAGTGCCTTCACCCATCTGAGTTATGTTTACATCATGAAACATTTCCTTGATACCTTGGCATATTTCATCCACATCATTCTGGATAGAGAAGTCTGGACTCGGTTCACCTCGAGATTTAATAAAAGATTGAGCAATATGAGGGATTGGCTTCAACAAATTCCAAACATTTCTTTTACGATCTTTTGCCCATTTTCTATCAAATCTAGTTGGATTGAAACCCAAACCGAATGTCTCTTGATTACCCGTCGGATTGATGGGATCTACAATTCCTTGCAAAGACAACCCTAGTCCCTTTCCAAGTTCATAGCCATTTTGTACCATCTGGGACACCACCATGACTGAAGCAGATGATAAATGAGGTTGTGGTATAGGCTTCCCCACCGAAAACTGATTGACTGTTATAATCTCAAAAGCCTGATAGTTGAGGGATTCACAACCTCTTTTGGCCTCAATGCATGGTATTGAAGGATCTTGGGTGATTGGGAGATCATCTTCACCATGGACAATGATTTCCAGTTTATCATGCTCAAATTTGACCATTTGGTGCAGAGTAGATGGCACAGCTCTAGCCAGGTGGATCCGTGGCCTACCCAAAAGTAGATTGTAAGAAGTGTCTATGTCTATTACTTGGAAAATGATTCCGAACTCCACTGGTCCAATTGTAACAGTTAAGTATATTTCACCAAGAGTGTCCCGTTTTGCGCCATCAAATGCACACACACAGACATTGTTAGTACGAATTCTATCCGTGTTGATTTTCAACCTTTGTAGAGTAGAAAGAGGGCATATGTCTACACCTGATCCTCCATCGACCATGACCCTCTTCACATAGTGTTCTTCACATTTCACGGTTAAATGTAACGCCTTATTATGCCCAGATCCTTCCAAAGGCAATTCATCATCAATGAAAGTGATTCTATTTACCTCAAATATTCGGTTGGCTATCTTTTCCAAGTGACCCACCGTGATACTTTCTGAGATATGTGCCTCATTCAAGATTCTGGTCAAAACTTCACGATGCTCTTTAGAATGTATAAGTAATGACAACAAGGATATCTGAGCGGGTGGTTTCCTCAACTGATCAATAAAAAAATAATCTTGAGCTTTCATCTTTTTCAAGAACTCTTCAGCCTCCTCCTCAGTGACAGGTTTTTTAACTGGCATCTGATTTTCTTGGGCTTGTTTGTCTCTTCTTAATTTTTCTGGAGCATAACACCTCCCAGAACGAGTTAATCCTCTTGTTTCATTTGTTTCTTCAATAATCTCCTTTCCCTTGTGGGTAACAACGACTTTTTTGTAGTTCCATGGAACTGTCTTGGTGTTTGTCATCGGAAGTTGCGTTGCAATTTGTATCACAATTGGCTCTTTCACACTTTCTTGATTTTGACCAAATGTTCGAAGTTTACCAGGACTGTATAATTTTGGTCCATTCAATGGTACTTTTCTTCTTTTTACAGCTCCAGGGACATACAACACTAGTTTTCTTGAGTCTCCAAAATTTGAACTTGCACCATTCACAATTATCGATGCCTTTTGTATGGGTTCTAAAACCATACTCGACCCTTCTTTTGAATCCCTGCTTTCCATTTTTGTTCTGTATGTTTGCTCACAATCTTCATAAATGTCTACCATCCCCACAACATGCTTCTTATTGTGAGCAGGGAGTAGGTTATTGGTGACATTTGGCGCCTCCTCATTGCGTATCTCAATTACCTTATCCTCAATCAACTTCTCAATGTCTCTTTTTAGAGTCCAACAATTCTCTGTTCTATGATCTGGAGTGTTTGCGTGATACTCACATATAACAGTTGGATCAAAGCCTCTTGCATTCAGATTGACAAAATAGGGATTGACAGGTTCAACTAATCTCAATTGTACTAATTTCCGCAACAAACTCGTATATGACTCTCCAATTGGGGTAAAGTTTTCTTTCCGACCTTGTTCTCTTGTATAATCCATCCGGGGACGTGGATTATGGGGTGTCTGAAAATTTTGTTGTTGGGGGCGAGAACCTTGTGGGGCAGGTGCCCGCCATTGTTGGCGCTGAGGAGGTCGGACATATGCTTGAGTGTTGAGAACTGCATATTGGGATGAGTAATAATGTTGAGGAGAATTAGATTGTTCTTGTTGGACTTGAACATAAGGGTGGTTCATGCCCATTTGAACAAATCTCGATCCAGACGTCATCATGGACCCTTCCTCCTTTTTTTTTCGATTTACAAAATTACCTGACTCGCTTTGTATTGCTTGCGTGGTAGCTCTAATGGCTGTCTGGCTTACAATTTTACCCGATTTTATGCCGTTCTCTACCATTTCTCCGATCTTAATTGCTTCGGCGAAAGGCTTTCCCATTGCAACGAGAAGGTAATGAAAGTAGTCAGGTTCTTGTGCCTGGAGAAAACCATCAATCAACTCATAGTCTTTCATCGGCGGTTTGACTCTAGCCGCCTGCTCCCTCCATCTTATGGCATATTCCCTAAAGCTTTCAGACGATTTTTTCTTCATATTAGCTAGGGAATTGCGATCCGAAACGATATCGATATTGTATTGGAATTGTTGGACAAAATCTTGCGCCATGTCATCCCAGACATGCCATCGAGAAATATCTTGATCGATAAACCATTTTGAGGCTACACCCGTTAGACTTTCTCCAAAGTAAGCCATAAAAAGTTCTTCGTTTCCTTCGGCTCCCCTTAGCTGATTACAAAATCTTTTCAAATGAGCCACTGGGTCTCCATGACCATTATACTTATCAAACTTTGGAGTTTTGAACCCTATAGGCAAGTGAACATCTGGAAACATGCATAAGTCCTTGAACGAGACACTTTTGTGTCCTCCCAGCCCTTGCATATTCCTTATGGTTTGCTCCAAACTCCTCATTTTTCTTGCAATTTCTTCATGTTCCTCGTCCTTAATGGCTTTTTCAACCTCGACGGGGGAACTGTATTGATGAGTGTGGTGGTAAGAATCAGGAATTTTGAAAGTCAATTTAGGGTCCTGACCTTGGCCGTTTTGATCTTTGGGTATAGGATCATCATTGGATTTTTGTACTAGTGTTGGTTGAGGAATTGCATTAGTTTGCACAGTTGGCATGAAGAGTGGATTATTCATCATGGGTGGATTCAACGGGTATACCGAGGAAGTTCCAGCAGTATTAGATGTGTTAACGTGTCCAAATCCAGGTGGATAAATCGGGTCACTTGTTGAGACTTGAATGGGGAATGGCATATTCACATTCAGGTATTCCCGAATTGAAGATGGGGGAGCCTGCTCATTCATCCAAGCTTCATACATTTTGGTCATCTGTTGTCTCAACATTTTGACCTCTTCTACAGATACTGACTCTTGTGCAACCATTTGATTTTGGACTTTGTCATTTCCTGACTCTATTCCGTCTTTGCATGTCATTTTTGCTTTCCCTTTTGATCTTGTGTTATATTGATGAGATGCCAGCTTTCTTCACAAACCAACCACCTTTAAACTCTTTCTCTCTTATATATAAAAACAAATCTGTTAGGATTCAACACTTTACAATATTAATCACACATTGTATGTTATGCGCCTAGATTATTCCTATTTCTACAATGAGTTTTGGAAGACTTTTATGTTTCATCCCGGCTTTGGACGACTTGCTTATGTCTTTTAGTCCCGTACTTTATCATCTGAATATGTTGAACGCATTTTGATCGAACCTGTTGAAGGTTGCCTACGTATCATGTTGAGCATGAATTAGATCATTACGTAGTTCGTGAAGAAGAATTATTAAAAAAAAAGAAACACGACATTTATTTATCTTAACATGAAGACATCATTCAAATCAAAATGTTCTTAAAATAAATGACCAAAACATCAAAGTACTTAAAGATTGAAACAAACTTCGACAAGAATGAAAATAAAAGAAATAATAATAATAATAAAAAAAATCTTTCTCTAATATTTCTCGATCATCAATTGCCCCCTAGGCTAGAGTAAACCTTGAACAAAACTTTTGGCAGATGTGGGGCCAGTGCACGCGCATGTCGACCCAAGCTCTCATCACTCCGATGTAGATAACCACCATAAACATCAATCAAGCTCTCTGTCAGTTGAAGCACTTGTCATTTGGCCTCCTCCATATTCTCGTGAAAATTCTGCAACCATTCTTGAGTAGTACCAACCGTGTGGGTCAAATCCTCTTCATGTGCCTGAAGCTCTTCGATTTGATTATGAAGTTCTTCACGCTCCCCCATCCATTGGTTTCTCTCGATCGCGACTTCTGCTTGATACGATGTGAAACGCTTTGCTATGTCTGTTTCTCGTCCCATCGAAGCTTTTAACTGATTTTGTAGTCTAGCATGTGCGTGCATTAAGAGGGTCCTTTCTTTTTTATACTCCTCCTCTTGTTGCTCCATAGCGCCTATGATAATGCCAAAATCCTCATGTAAGGTTCGAATGGTGGATTGATGTTCCTTTTCAGCCCTTTTCTGAATCAACCTAGCTCTCTCTTTGAATATTGCATCACGTTGAGCCAACTCTTCTCTAGCATTCTTTAGATCATTATTGAGGATATCCAGAGTAAACCTATAATTTCTTTCCACCTCGAGCCGAGCTTGCTTGATTCTGACTTCAATTTTCTCTTCTCGATCTCTGAGTTCTCGCGCTGATCCTTCGGGCATTACTTTGAGGGGGGCTTGATCAAAGAACCAATGGAGGTATGAGGGGTCTACTTCTCCTTCAACACGATCGTCTATCATAGCTTTCGAGCTTAAAGTTTGACTACCACCCCAAATCTTTTGAGCTTTTGATTCTCGATCTCATTCTTCAGACGACACCTCCCATACGAAACTCTGTGTATCCTCGGCCCTAGGTAAGTTTTTTTTTGTCTTAGTTAGCGTAGCACCCGAAGGGGTATGTATGGTTGGAATCCTTGAAGGCCTGTCAGAACAAAGAATGGACGATAGGAAGGCATAACAATTACCTCACTCGCAGGGAACCAATGATAGTTCCATGTAATATCAGATGCAGTTAATTTAAGAAGATAATGTCTCCACGCTTTGACACCTTTTAGCAATTTGTCTATTAATTCCTTCATCCTGTCTGGGTGACTCAAAATATAATTCGTTCATTCAGATTTGAAATCTGTCGCAAAACGATGGCAATACAAGTGCTCCAAAAACCACATTTGCAATAGAATGCTGCAACCTTCAAAAAAGTCTTCCCCTTCTCTACATTTAGTCAAAGCACGATAAATGTCAGCCAACATCATTGGCAAGATAGTGGATTTCTTTTTCTTCATCATAACAGCGACTATTCCCGACAGACGAATACTAATTTTTTTATCCCTCCTTGGAAAAACCATGGTTCCCAAAAAGGTCACCATGAATGCTTCTTGTCTATTCTTTTCCCAAGTAGGGAGGTGTTGCCCATTTTTAAGTTGTTTCCCATAGTCTGAAAATCCTTCTTTCTTTCCATATATTGAGTATAGAAATTCCAAGGAAACCAACCCATTATCGAAACACTCCTTATGAGGATGGATGATGTGCATTTGTTCTAAAAATTTGTTCCCGCTGACGCTTCTTGGGGCTATGAGTGTTTTGTTTCGGAGATCCTTGCCTAACCCTGTGAAACCACCCAATTCCTCCAATGTAGGCGTCAACTCAAAATCGTTAAAGCGAAACACATTGCTTGTAGAATCCCAAAAAGGGATCAAAGCCTCGATCAAATCTCTGTCAGGACTAAATCTCATGATATCTGTGAGGAAACCAAGATGTTTGAATATCTCAGTTCGCCTAAACTCATGCATATCATTCCACCAAGCCATGAGTAGTGGTGGGTTTTATCCGTGATCATGAACTTTGGGGAATCATTGACAATTTCGACTGCTTCATCCCTTGGTCTTTTATCACATCTCATAGATCTCATGATTACCTGGTTAGGAAAAGAAACTCGCGATTTAAAACCAAATTTAACTTATGAAATTTTGATCACTCGAAATCATTTGTCGGAGTAGTTAAAAAAAATAAAAATAAATATGAAAAATGACTCAGAATGCCTAAAGTGGTTATTCTTTCGAAAACGACTTTTGTTGACCTTCCTTAGGGAAAGCCTAGGTTGTTTTCGAAGAGAATGACCGGATAAAGAGATAATTTTGACAAGTGAATCATGAAGAAGAGAAAGAGAAAAAAAAAAGGTAGACATGAACTATTTGAAACAAATTTGAAGACATACATATATATACAAATTATTTTTTTTTGTATATGCATTATTATTATTTTTATTTTTTATTTTTTATTTTTAAAAACTTGATGTTTTGATAAAAGCGAGAATACAATTGAGGGTTATATATATAATATATATATATATATATTATTTTCACTTTGTTTATCTTGAATTATTTGCTGAATGTAGGTAAAAATAGACGTTTCTTCTTTTAGTCAATTATTTAAAGCCGGTCAACATTTGATAGTCTTCCACATAATGCAACAAGTAGCACAAAAATGTACATAATGGTCTCAAGAAAAGGTATCTGTCCTAGATAGACCCGGCCCTCATGTCGAGTTTTGTTAAGTTAAATGCACATGATGCAGATTAAGCGAAACCTAGTAAGGATATCATGTCTGAAGGTTTCAGTTCTACTAAGGTTGAACTTGTGAAGAAAGGTATCTAGATTGACTGTAAAACAAGCGGACAACTCGAGTTAGGGAGTAGCAACGTATCGGTAGCAGCGCTTTCCGACTTTGTGCATTGGTGCTCCCTATTCTAAACATGTGTGACTAAAAATCCTTCACCATGGACCGAAGATCCACTGGCTATCTTGACAGAAGTGGGGTGCGTAATCGCAATTTTCATAATTGTATTATGGAAGACTCAGAAGGGTGCGCGAGAGATGACAGTTATAATTCAATTCAAATAATATTAAAATAGTAAAAAAGTAAACAATTAGCACATTCAGCCAACATAAATGAAGAAATAAATAAATAAAGTCATACACAAATCAATATTTACAAGCTCAAATTCTGGTTATTCCCCAGCGGAGTCGCCATCTGTCACGCCCCTTATTTTCCCTCACGAAATTTAAATGTATGTTTTGAAAGAAAAAGAGTTTCTCCAATTAAAGTGACATTTTGAAAAGAGATTATTTTATTGTTCAGAGTCGCCACTTGGAATTGAGTTTTTGTGTTCCAAGTCACCTTATTATTTAAACCCCTAATCAAAAGGAAATTTGACTCTTTATTTTTATTGGTTTGCGAACTAGAAATTCGAGTAAGAAATTCTATTGACCAAGGGGAAGGTATTAGGCACCCATCGAGTCTCGTGGTTCTAGCACAGTTGCTTTATTGACTATATATATAACTTAAATTAATTTTTGAATATTATATTATTAGCTTAATAAAAATGTTATTACCTTCATTCTTTGATTTATTTTAAACCTATTTAAGACTACTTTATTTTATTAATATATGTTCATTAATTAAAAATATGTATATCACATTATTTTATTTAAACATAATAATAAAATAAAGTTAAGAGATGAATATTTACAAATCTTGAAATGTCTTGTAATTTCTTTTCTTCTCCTTTTCTTTTTCATGTATTTGTATTTATTTATTTTTATTGTGGATAGAAAATATGTAGGTATCTAATTGCTAGGAATTAGAATTTGTGTAGGATTGAGATTTTTTGAGTTTGAGTATTTTAGGATTGTGTCTTTTTTAGTTAGATTTGAAATAGAAATAAAATTTTATGTGATTTGGAATTAGTTTTAGCAAGAAATTCTAAATAGATTAGGACTATTTTTAGAAAGATTTTTCCTTTCTTAATTTTTAATTTCTTTTTTTTTTTTTTACTTTTTTTTCCCTTTTTACGTTTTGGTTTTATATTTTATTAATTTTTTTTTCATTCTGTCTCTTTGTATTTTTATTTTATTTTACTTTTTTTTTCTTTCTACTTTATCCTTTATTTTTATATTTTTTATTCTTTTTGGACATTCTGTTTCTTTTTTTTTCTTATGGTTTATTTTATTTAATTGTTGTAATCATCTTTTTTTTTTTACGTTCTCTGTTTGATAATTTATTGACAATTTTAAAGATTTCTTTTGTCGTTAAATTTCAATTCTCTTAGTTAATTCAGTATTTAGAGTTAGAGGCATTTACAATAACATAGAGCATGAAATTCAAATGGCATATTTCTATATACCATTATGGGGCTATATAATATTGATTTTCTTCACGTATTTATTGCTAGATGGTAACTGTGTTTGTCCGCTTTTTCGAGTGTATTTCTATTCAACAAATAAATAACTAAAGTAATGAATTACAGTAAACATAGTATGTAACATCCCGCACCTAGAAATGACTATAAAGAGTTTAAAATATGAAAATATTGATTTTTGGAAAGAATAAGGAAATCTGGAAATTGTCTAAGTTAAGAAAGTGAGTTTTGACCATTTTCAAACGGTCATAACTCCTAGCTCAGGAAGATTTAGAAACAGATATTGATATGGTTGGAAATACCTTGGAGATATCTTTCCAACGCCGCTGAGATTGCATGATTTAGACATCGTATGAGTGAGATATGCCTTTCGAAAGTTGGGCTGTTAGATTTAGGAAAGTCCCAAACCGGATTTAGGGAAGGGCAAAGTAGTCTTTTCTATAATTAATTTCCTAATTTGATCTTAGGGATTTATTGGGGTAAAAATATGACTTAGTTAGTTTGGAGAATTGAGAAATATGCTTAGGGTTTGGAGAAGAGAGAAAATAAGAAAGAAAGGGAGAAAAAGGCAAGAATTCGTCAAGATCATCCAAGCTTGCGAGTGGAATTCATTGGGGGTGATCCCTATTAAGGTATGTGAGATCTTTTCGTATTGGGTTAGTTCACCCACACTCTCATATTATATTTATTCAGAGAATGGTTGTTGATTGGATGAAAAGTTAGGGAGTTTTTCAAGAACATTGTTGAAATTCGTTAAGTTCTTGTTGGTGGAATTGTTGATGCTTGGGGGTTGAGTTGATTTATGTGTCCAGGGTGTTTTCGAGTTAGATTGGTTATGTATTAAGGTTTAAATTGATCCTAAGTGTTTAGGGAAGGAACTAGGGAAGATTGAAGGGCTTAGAGATGAAAAACAGAGACGAAAAATCGAGAACACCTGGGTAACGGGGCTGGGGCGCCGCGCCAGCCAGCGCGCCCCAAAGCAGCCTCTGAGGTTTTGGCCTTGGGGCGCCGTGCCAGCCAGAGCGCCCCACAGACTTCTCTGAAGTTTGGGGCCTGGCGCCCCACGCCTCTTAGAGCTCCAATGACGCCAGTTCACCCCATTCTTCCCCCATCTTTTCGTATTAGTTTCTAATCGATGTACCTACGTTTTCTAGTTGAATCCAACACTCTAAGGTGCATCTAAACATCATGAAATCATCCATAAACATGAGATCATGAACCTTGAATCCATAATTCAATTCAAGGAAAGTTAAGATCAAAGTCAAAGAAGTAAGTGTCAAGTCTAGAAGTTAAGAAACAAGTCAAAGCAAAGTTTCTTAAAGTTTTCAAGAGTCTTTAACAAACGTTTTAACTTCGTTTTAAGGCTCAAGTTTCAAGTTAAGCAAAGAGTAAAGAGTTGAGTTCATTTCTCAAAAAGCTATAAGTGGACTAAGTATTCCCAAAGAGTTTATAAATGTTTTCACATTTGAGCAAGAAAGGGACCATCGATTCCAAGAGAGCTTTTAAGCTAAGTTTTGAGTAATTATCTCAATTCAAAGAAAGAGTTTTGTTTTTCCAAACATATGAGCTAAGTATATTTTGGGAGTACTATTGAGCACCGATATGGGGATGCGAGTTCATATTAACTCAAGTCTCCATAAACCATGTAGCCATCATGGGTAGTAAAAGATCATACTTTTTAGATGACTCCTTAAGATGCTTTTAGCATAGACTAGTGGATCCACTAAGTTTAGCATTTTATATGACGAAAAAGTATAGGACAGTTCTGGTAGCATGGGCAAGACGTTGTATCCTCACTTAGGCTCATGTGGTGGTTGTCGGTTAGAGAATCTCCCACAAAAATTATATTAATTTTATATTTAAGTAAAGTTGAGTTTGTTATTGCTTTATCTTTAATGAACTAAGTTGTTTACACTGTTTTACAAGCTTTATATATATTACATGTGTCTTATTGCTTTATATTGAGTTCAGTTGTTCATGAGTTAAACAGAGTCAAGGTAAGTGTTCATTTGTACTCCTTTCAAGCTTAAGTTGTGGTTTAGTATTCTAACTCGCATACTCGTACATTCAATGTACTGATGCCAGTTGGCCTGCATCTTATTATAATGTAGACACAGGTAACCAGGATCAACATCCAGCGCACCGTTGATTCAGTTGAGCACTCCACAGTCAGTGGTGAGCCTCCTTGCATTTCGGAGGACTCTTTTATTTCGCTTTCCTAGTTTTTTTTATTAGGACGTTGTGAGATTTGTCCCAACATCCATCTCAGTATTATAGAGGCTCCATAGATAGTCAGACAATTAGTATTGAGTCTCTCATCCATGTATTTGCAGATATTTTGTTTTGAGACTTAAGTTGTCATTTTGGTTAAGATGTTATCATTTAAACTATTGTAATAAGTTTATTCTGTTGTGTTAAGTCTTCCACTGAGTTAAGTAAGCTAGGCCAAGGGTTCACTTGAGACCAGCGATGGTCTCCGAGTGCCGGCCACGTCCAGGGTGTACGCTTGGGGCGTGACAAACTTGGTATTAGAGCATAGAGTTCAAGAGTCCTAGGGAGTCTATGAAGCCATGTCTGTAGAGTCCTAGTTATCGGTGTGAAGCACACCACATCTATAATTAGGAGGGTGCAACATTTAGGAAATTCTCCACCTCATTCATATCCATTTCGTGCGTTAGAGTATATCTCTAAAAGTTTCCCTCTAATTCGTGCTTGCGTGTGTTTCAGATAACCATGCCTCCACGAAGAGCAACACGTGGTCATCCAGCTAGGAGAAATATTGAACCACAAGAGCAAGGGGTACCTAATGCACCAAACGTGCAACCTCAAGGCGAGGTCACTAATGTCGAATTCTATGAGGCTATCCGGATGCTGAGCCAAGATGTGACTAACCAGGTTGGGCAGCCAAGAGGACCAAGAAAAGATGAGGCTGACACTTCGAGGATTCCCGAATTCTTGAGAATGAATCCTTCTAGTTCACTGGTTCAGACACTACTGAAGATCCAAAAAATTTTGTTGAGGAACTGAAGAAGGTTTTTGAGGTGATGCATGTTGCTGATGCAGGAAGGGTTGAACCAGCTGCATATCAACTGAAGGATGTTGCTAGAACATGGTTCGATCAGTGGAAGGGGGGTAGACCTGAGGATGCACCACCTGCT
Source organism: Solanum stenotomum (assembly GCF_019186545.1). Lineage (NCBI taxonomy): Eukaryota > Viridiplantae > Streptophyta > Magnoliopsida > Solanales > Solanaceae > Solanum > Solanum stenotomum. Next base: position 16,972,826 of record NC_064285.1, read on the forward strand.
AGTTGGGCTTGTTTCAAAGAAGCCTTCTTGTGGCGTTTCTTTCCCCGAGAACTGAAGGAGGCTAAGGTATGAGAGTTTCTTACACTGAAACAGGGATCCTTGAGCGTGCATGAGTATGGGTTGAAGTTCACCCAGATATCCCACTATGCTCCTGAAATGGTTAAGGACATGAGGAGTATAATGAGCTTGTTTATTGCTGGCTTGGGTCGTCTGTCAAGCAAAGAGGGAAGGGCAGCGATGCTGATAGGTGACATGGACATATCAAGGTTGATGGTTTATGTGCAGCAGATTGAGAGAGAGACAGGGAAGAGTTCAGAAGAAAGAAAGCGATGACAGAGAATGAGTCTGGGCAGCAGAAAGGCAATGTGAATCGTTCGTCCTTTCAGTAGAAGCAAAAGGGGCCTGCTCCATCATCTGCTAGTGCACCTGCACCTCGAAACAAAGGCGAATATTATGGTCAGAATTCGCAGAACTTCAGATCTAAATCAGCGCAGTCCCAGGGTAATGTGGCACAAGGAGGTAGTTGGGCTCCTACATGTGCTAAATGTGGGAGAACCCACCCAGGCAAGTGCCGTGATGGCTTGACAGGTTGTTTCAAGTGTGGACAAGAGGGGCATTTCTTGAAAGAGTGTCCTAAGAATAAGCAATGTAGTGGAAATCCAGGCAATAGAGCCCAGTCTTCATCAGTTGCTCCACCAGACAGGGCTACACCTATATGAGCTACTTCTGGTACTGGCGGAGGAGCAAACCGCCTTTATGCAATCACCAATCGCCAAGAGCAAGAGAACTTCCAGATGTTGTCACTGGTATGATCAAAGTCTTTGCTTTTGATGTTTATGCTTTGCTAGACCCAGGAGCAAGTTTATCTTTTGTGACCCCTTATGTTGCAAATAAGTTTGATGTTATCCCTGAGAAACTTTGTGAACCTTTTTGTGTTTCCACACTTGTTGGGGAGTCTATTCTAGTTGAGCGAGTTTATCATGATTGTGTCATTTCCATCAATCACAAAGACACCATGGCTGACTTAATTGAACTAGACATGGTAGATTTTTATGTCATTCTAGGTATGGACTGGCCTCATGCCTGTTATGCCTCAATAGATTGTAGAACTAGAGTTGTCAAGTTTCAGATTCTAAATGAGCCAGTCATAGAGTGGAGTAGTAGTTCAGTTGTGCTTAAGGGTTGTTTCATTTCGTACCTTAAGGCGAGAAAGTTAGTTTCAAAGGGTTGTATCTATCACATAGTCCGAGTTAATGACTCAAGTGTTGAGGTACCTCCCATTCAGTCAGTTCCTATAGTAAGAGAGTTTCCAGAACTCTTTCCTGATGATCTACCCGGAGTCCCTCCTGAGAGGGAAATAGATTTCGGTATAGACATCATTCCAAATACTCGTCCTATCTCTATTCTGTCATACAAAATGGCACCACCAGAGTTGAAAGATCTCCGAGATAAGGGTTTCATTCGACCAAGTGTCTCACCTTGGGGCGCTCCGGTCTTGTTTGTGAGAAAGAAAGATGGTTCCCTTAGGATGTGTATAGATTACCGTGAATTAAATAAGGTTACCATCAAGAATAAATATCCTCTTCCAAGGATAGATGATTTATTTGATCAACTTCAAGGTGCCACTTATTTTTCAAAAATTGATCTCAGATCAGGCTACCATCAGTTGAAAGTTAGGGAATGTGACATTCCAAAGACAGCATTCAGGACTAGATATGGTCATTATGAATTCTTGGTCATGTCCTTTGGTTTGACCAATACACCAACAACGTTCATGGATCTTATGAACAGAGTCTTCAAACCTTATTTAGATATGTTTGTCATCGTTTTCATTGATGACATACTAATCTATTCAAGGAATGAAGAAGATCATGCTAGTCATATCAGAATAGTTCTTCAGACCTTGAAAGATAAGGAGTTGTATGCCAAGTTCTCTAAGTGTGAGTTTTGGCTTGAGTCTATGGCATTCTTGGGCCATATAATTTTCGATGATGGTATTAGAGTTGATACTCAGAAAATTGAGGCAGTGCAAAATTGGCCTAGACCCACATCTTCAACTGATATTAGGAGTTTCTTGGGTTTAGTTGGCTATTATAGAAGGTTTGTAGAGGGATTTTTGTCTATTTCGTCTCATTTGACCAAGTTGACTCAGAAGACAATGAAATTTCAATGGTTTGAAGCTTGTGAGAAGAGCTTTCAGGAATTGAAGAAGAGGTTAACTAGTGCCCTAGGTTTGACCTTACAAGAGGGTACTCAAGGTTTCGTGGTGTATTGTGATGCATCCAGAGTTGGTTTGGGTTGTGTGTTAATGCAGAATGGCAAGGTGATAGTTTATGCCTCCAAACAGTTGAAGGTTCATGAGAAGAATTATCCAACCCATGACTTAGAGTTGGCTGCTATAGTTTTCGCCTTGAAGATTTGATGACACTACTTGTATGGTGTTCATGTTGATATATTCACTGATCACAAGAGCTTGCAATTTGTGTTCACTCAAAGAAGCTCAATCTTAAACAGAGGAGGTGGTTGGAATTACTCAAGGATTATGACATGAGTATTCTTTACCACCCAGGTAAGGCTAATGTTGTTGTTGATGCTTTAAGCAGGTTATCTATGGGTAGTATCACCCATGTTGAGGAAGAAAAAAGGGAGTTAGCCAAAGATGTGCACAAACTTGCACGCCTGGGAGTCACACTTATGGACTCCACAGAAGGAGGAATAGTGGTGACGAATGGGGCTGAATCATCACTAGTGTTAGAAGTGAAGGAAAAGAAAGACCAAGACCCCATTTTGCTCGACTTGAAGGCAAATGTTCAAAAGCAAAGAGTATTAGCTTTTGAACAAAGAGGAGATGGTGTATTGAGATATCAAGGTAGATTGTGTGGACCAATGGTGGATGAACTCCAAGAGAGGATCATCGAGGAAGCTCATAGCTCCAGATATTCCATTCATCCAGGTTCCACAAATATGTATCACGATTTGAGAGAAGTGTATGGTGGAATGGCATGAAGAAGGGCATTGCAAAGTTTGTTGCTAAGTGTCCAAATTGCCAGCAAGTGAAAGTTGAGCACCAAAGGCCCGGTGGTTTGGCGTAGAATATAGAACTTCCAGAATTGAAGTGGGAGATGATTAATATGGATTTCATCACAGGTTTGTCAATGTCTCCCAGACAATATGATTTTATTTGGGTGATTGTCGACAGAATGACAAAATCAGCCAATTTTTTGCCGGTAAAGACTACTCATTCGGCAAAAGATTATGCTAAGCTATATATTCAAGAAGTGGTAAGACTCCATGGAGTTTCGGTATCCATTATTTCAGATAGAGGTGCACAATTTATTGCACAGTTCTGGAAATCTTTCCAGAAAGGTTTGGGTTCGAAGGTGAATTTAAGTACTGCCTTTCATCCTCAGACAGATGGGCAAGCAGAGCGCACTATTCAGACCTTAGAGGATATGTTGAGGGCTTGTGTGATGGATTTCAAAGGAAATTGGGATGATCACCTACCTCTCATTGAGTTTGCTTACAACAATAGTTACCACTCTAGCATCCAAATGGCTCCATATGAAGCTCTTTATGGGAGAAGATGCAGATCTCCTATTGGATGGTTTGAAGTTGGTGAGCAGGGTTGATAGGACCATATTTATTTCATCAAGCTATGGAGAAAGTGAAAGTAATTCAAGAGAGATTGAAAACAGTACAGATTCGTCAGAAATCCTACACTCATGTTTGGAGAAGGGCGTTAGAGTGACGTAGATGATTGGGTCTATTTGAAAGTTTCACCCATGAAGGGTGTTATTAGGTTTGGTAAGAAAGGGAAGCTTAGTCCTCGGTATATTGGACCTTATCGCATAGCCAAGAGGATTGGCAGTGTAGCTTACCAGTTGGAGCTACCATAGGAATTAGCGGCGGTTCATCCGGTATTTCACATCTCTATGTTGAAGAAGTGCATGGGAGATCCTTCATTGATAGTGCAAACTGAAAATGTTGAGATTAAGGATAATTTATCTTATGAGGAGATTCCGGTCCAGATTTTAGATCGCCAAGTTCGCAAGTTGAGAACAAAGAAGGTCACATCAGTCAAAGTCCTTTGGAGGAACCAATTTGTTGAAGAAGCTACTTAGGAAGCTAAAGAGGATATGAAGAAGAGATATCCACATCTCTTTGAATCTGGAGAAAATTCAAATCAAGGTACTAATCCTCTTCTTAGTACTAGCTAAATTATGAGTATGCATGTTGTTACTTGCTTTTGCTTGTTGAGTGTTGAACTTGATGTTGCTACCCTTAGCTTAGTGAAATAAAGCTCATTCGAGGATGAATGTTCCCAAGAGGGAGATATCGTAACATCCCACAACTAGAAACGACTAACAAGAGTTTAAAATATGAAAATATTAATTTTTGGAAAGAATAAGGAAATTTGGAAATTGTCAAAGTTAAGAAAGTGAGTTTTGACCATTTTCAAATGGCCATAACTCCTAGTTTAGGAGGAGTTAGGAGCAGCTCTTGATATGGTTGGAAATACCTTGGAGATATCTTTCTAACACCGCCAAGATTTCATGATTTCGACATCGTATGAGTGAGATATGCCTTTCGAAAGTTGGGCTGTTAGATTTAGGAAAGTCCCAAACCGGATTTAGGGAAGGGCAAAGTAGTCTTTTCTATAATTAATTTCCTAATTTGATTTTAGGGATTTATTGGGGTAAAAATATGACTTAGTCAGTTTGGAGAATTGAGAAATATGCTTAGGGTTTGGAGAAGAGAGAAAATAAGAAAGAAAGGGAGAAAAAGGCAAGAATTCGTCAAGATCATCCAAGCTTGCGAGTGGAATTCATTGGGGGTGATCCCTATTAAGGTATGTGAGATCTTTTCGTATTGGGTTAGTTCACCCACACTCTCATATTATATTTATTCAGAGAATGGTTGTTGATTGAATGAAAAGTTCGGGAGTTCTTGAAGAACATTGTTGAAATTCGTTAAGTTCTTGTTGGTTTAATTGTTGATGCTTGGGGGTTGAGTTGATTTATGTGTCCGGGCTGTTTTCGAGTTAGATTGGTTGTGTATTGAGGTTTCAATTGATCCTAAGTGTTTGGGGAAGGAAGTAGGGAAGATTGGAGGGCTTAGAGATGAAAAACTGAGAAGAAAATACGAGAACACCTAGGTAACGGGGCTGGGGCGCCACGCCAGCCAGCGTGCCCCAAAGTAGCCTCTGAAGTTTTGGCCTTGGGGCGCCGCGCCAGCCAGAGCGCCCCACAGACTTCTCTGAAGTTTGGGGCCTGGCGCCCCACGCCTCTCAGAGAGCCAAGGACACCAGTTCACCCCATTCTTCCCCCATCTTTTTGTACTAGTTTCTAATCGATGTACCTACGTTTTCTAGTTGAATCCAACACTCTAAGGTGCATCTAAACATCATGAAATTATCCATAAACATGGGATCATGAAACTTGAATCCATAATTCAATTCAAGGAAAGTTAAGATCAAAGTCAAAGAACTTAAGAGTCAAGTCTAGAAGTTAAGAAGCAAGTCAAAGCAAAGTTTCATAAAGTTTTCAAGAGTCTTTAACAAACGTTTTAACTTCATTTTAAGGCTCAAGTTTCAAGTTAAGTAAAGAGTAAAAAGTTGAGTTTATTTCTAAAAAGGCTATAAGGGGACTAAGTATTCCCAAAGAGTTTATAAATGTTTTCACATTTGAGCAAGAAAGGGAACATCAATTCCAAGAGAGCCCTTAAGCTAAGTTTTGAGTAATTATCTCAATTCAAAGAAAGAGTTTTGTTTTTACAAACATATGAGCTAAGTATATTTTGGGAGTAGTATTGAGCATCGATATGGGGATGCGAGTTCATATTAACTCAAGTCTCTATAAACCATGTAGCCATCATGGGTAGTAAAGGATCATACTTTTTAGATGACTCCTTAAGATGCTTTTAGCATAGACTAGTAGATCCACTAAGTTTAGCATTTTATATGACGGAAAAGTATAGGATAGTTCTGGTAGCGTGGGCAAGACGTTGTATCACCACTTAGGCTCATGTGGTGGTTGTCGGTTAGAGAATCTCCCACAAAAATTATATTAATTTTATATTTAAGTAAAGTTGAGTTTGTTATTGCTTTATATTTAACTAACTAAGTTGTTTACACTGTTTTACAAGCTTTATATATATTGTATATGTCTTATTGCTTTATATTGAGTTTAGTTGTTCATGAGTTAAACAGAACCAAGGTAAGTGTTCATTTGTACTCCTTTCAAGCTTAAGTTGTGGTTTAGCATTCGAACTCGCATACTCGTACATTCAATGTATTGATGCCAGTTGGCCTGCATCTTATTATGATGCAGACACAGGTAACCAGGATCAACATCCAGTGCGCCGTTGATCCAGTTGAGTACTCCAGAGTCAGTGGTGAGCCTTTTTGCATTCCGGAGGACTCTTTTATTTTGCTTTCCTAGTTTTTTTTATTAGGGCGTTGTGGGGTCTGTCTGAACATCGATCTCAGTATTATAGAGGCTTCATAGACAGTCATACAATTAGTATTGAGTCTCTCATCTATGTATTTGCAGATACTTTGTTTTGAGACATAATTTGCCATTTTGGCTAAGATGTTATCATTTAAACTATTGTAATGAGTTTATTCTGTTGAGTTAATTCTTTTGTTGAGTTAAGTAATCTAGGACAAGGGTCTGCTTGGGGTGAGCGATGGTCTCCGAGTGCCGGCCACGTCCAGGGTGTAGGCTCGGGGCGTGACAAAATACAAGTTCAAATTTTAAATTCACAAATTTTAAATAGTGTCACCGTTCATAACAACAAATATTTTCTCAAGTGACATACCTTTTAAAATAGATGTTTGACTTACTATTTTGTCACACACACACACAATTATATATATGAAACAATGAATATGATGTCAAGTACTGCTGGTAAATTTTGTCTCTACTTTTGTCAGAAATAAGTATTATCTTATTCTGGAGAAAAATATGATGCATACTTCGTTATACATAATTTGTAAATTATAGGATTTGTCAGTGCAATTACTTCCCTCTCATGATTCGTGCCTTTTGTTTTTCCTCTTTAAACTTGTAGCTTCTGAATTCCGAATATGGATAACTTATTGATTCTATATTTATTTTATATCTATAATTTATATGAATAAAGTCTTGCGAATGATGTGTATGTTTTATTTTTCTTCTATTTTTTGTGTGTTTTTTCTCTATTTGACTTCACCAATCTAGTTTTTATGAATTTTTTTTATCATTATAGTAAGTCTGTATTGTTATTTGGCTCAAATTAGTCATGTGACTTTATTGGAAGTGTGTTAACTACTAAACAAAGTTAAAAAATTATCGATAATAGCTTCAACGGAACTGATTTAACGATGGTAGCTTCAAAGGAATTGATTTTAAACATTACAAAGTGCCCCTCATTTGGTGTTTCTTGACGCACATTAAAAAATATTACCCACTTCACATGATTTGAAAATTTTAATTGTTCTAACGAATCTATAAAAATTCACATGGAAAACACGTGCAACGCACGTATCCAGAGACTAGTTATAATAAAATGGTGTTGGTAAGTAATATGCAGTTGCTTTCTACTTCTTAATTTGTCTAATTCACTTCAATTTGAATCAATCATGTTTTAACATTGACTTTTTAAGATTGTTTTTAATTCACTAAGTTGTCTTCTTAGACATTTCAAGCTCAAACTAATAAGCTTATCAAATAATTAAATATAAAAATACATTTTCTTAACTTTGAATATCTTGTAAAGCGTAACAATCACTACAATATTGGTGATTTAGACCTACATTTGTGATTGAGAGTAATACGATATATTATACAAGTAAGAGATACTCTAATTGACATACTCAATCAGATCAAGTGTTAATTCTATTTCAAAATATTTCTACTACTTCTAGAATAATTTTGATAATTTGTTTAACAATTACTCAATTGAAAATGTTTTTAAAACTATGATCAATAAAAATCTACTAGGATATAAGCATTTGTGGTATTATGTAATGTATAATAATTTATATATACATATTCATGTCTTACGAATTATTACAAGAAATATTATATCATTAATTGAAAAAAAACAAAATTTATTATCAAATTATAATGAACGATCATGTATTTTTAAGAATTTATGAGGATAAAAAATACAAAAACATTTATTAAATAAACACAAGATATCTTTTTTTTTTTAAATTGGCTTTTAACCTCGCATTCTATTGAGTCGCCCCTGATTACACCATTTCATTTCACTTTATTTTTAACCTAACAAGAAAACCTTAATGAAATGAAAATCGACATATCTTCAACTTTGAGGTAGAGCGAGTCCTCCTCCATCATCTTACGACAAGCTCAGTCCTCCTCCATCATCTTACGTCTTTTCTCGAATCTGTTATCATATTAATAAAGTAGATGCGAAGAGATTATACTGAAGATCCTTTTTCCATGTTTATAAAAAATTTCGGCACCAAGGCTTTATCTATGAAAAACTTAAGTTTCATAGAAGACAATTTTATTTGACAGTTATTGTAACTTATACAAATATGATTAGTTAATTTCACATGAACATAAATCACAAATTTGGAAGCAATATGAATTTATGAATCAATTCAAATTTTTTTTATAAAATATTTTTATGATCAATGTGAAGGTATGTAAACAAAGCAATTTTTTATCGTTAGATAGTGATAGTTCACATCCACACAAACTTTGTTTCAAAGTTGTCAAATATTGACAAGTTGCATGGCAAAATGACTCATTGAGATTAAAGTGTAACACCATTTGGTTAAACTTTTGCTTCATTTTCAGGTAATTAATCACCTTAATACTTATTAAATAGTTTATTAGAATGCATATGAAATCAAAATATTGGAGCTTTTAGAAATTAAAGCACCATTGATAAACTCTTTTACATTCTCTCTTATTTGAATATCCAAAGACTGGTGAAATATTTAATTGTAAAATCTCAATTAGAATTTGTATCCCA
>NC_064285.1:16984342-17002074 GCF_019186545.1 Solanum stenotomum
GCTAAGCCTGGACATAAGTAAGCTGGACCACGGACTCTAACCGGGTACTGTAGCTAAGCCTGGACATAAGTAAGCTGGACCACGGACTCTAACAGGGTACTATAGCCGATAAAAAAACAGGGCATTATGGATACAAGGTCATAAGCTGAGTTACCGCGTAGCTAAGGCTCAGACTATCAGACTCAAGTCTGCTATATCAGTCTACAAGGAGTTGACCGTCCGAAACGACGTCGAAAAAAGTTCTACTGCCCAACGACATCCGAAACCTCGCAAGTCTATGGCAACACTAGTCTAAGCCTAGACTAAGGCCAACCATACTTCAAATCAATATTATCATATACACCACAAGATATGGATATTCAATAATATCAAGAGACATGCTGTCATAATCCAACACTTTCCCAAAATAAGGTCTAAGCCAGGGATTATAGAAATTTAGCATGCTCGACACCCGAACCCCTCCATACTCAAGCAAATCAACAAACAAATGCCTAAACATGCTCAATCTCACGAGGGACAGCCATAGCCTACCTGAAAGCCGACCACGCGTGCTCCAACTAACGGTACCGGAACTTTTCCCCTCCGAACGGTCTCCAAATGCTTCCCCACTAACAAAAGGTTAATCACCTCATCATTACGAATATGTTGACACTAAAAATATATTTTTCGGAGACGGACCCAAAATCGGGTCTAAAACGGGATTGTGGGGCCCACAATTGGAATCTCAAAAATGAATCCGTGAAAACGTCCCAAATACCTTACTAAACTAATAACCCAAAATTCAGCACAAACAGATGCTTAAAACATAGCAAATCAGCCACAACAATTAAAATGGGCAGCCCCTTGATCACCAATTTCTGGAAAAACGAGACCCTTTCAACCAAATAGATTATACCACGACGATCCTTGAGAAAAACTCTACAAGTTAGCCTCAAGAATGACTCAAAACGGACCTAAGATGATCAAGATCTCTCATTTCAAAATTCAACAACAATTCATTCCGAACAACACTCTAGCAGTGGCTAAATTCGATTCCTTACCTCAAACGAAACCTCCCCTCGCGTTTCTGAGATCACCTCTAGATTCCTCATGAAATTCTCTTGAAGTTAGCCTTTTGAAGCACCTAATTTGGACTCAAAATGAAGGAGAAATCTTATGTTGAAGTTGTGAAAGAAAAATGGACGAAAATGTCCTAAAATCTGGAAATTTCCAGATTTCCATCCGCTGCCACGTGGCATCGCGTGGCTCTACCACGTCACCACAGCGTTAAAATTCTACAACCCTTCAAACTTAAATTCCGATGTTTCGGACTCATTCGGAGTCGGAAAAATACAAACCATATATGGAATCTGATTGGAAACGATATTTCGGACTCAACGGTGAAGGCAGAATTTCCATTTGGAGCTCGATTCGATGAAAAGTGGGTCCCACACCCAGTATCGTTTTGAGCCAGATTCCACAACTGCCATCTAAAGTCTCGGGAAGTGAACAAAGGGTCGTTCTAGACCTAAATTGATATTCCGAAGCTAACCTAGCTGTCAGAATTTTCATCTGAGCACGACTTCCAAGAAAGTTGACCAAAGTCAACTTTTCAAGTTATAAAAATCTCCAAAACAGGGAAACGGGCCTAAAACTCAAACGAACGACCAGGCGACCGAACAGTCAGCACCAGCAAGTCATAAATGACTTGGGGTCGCTACAGGAATGCTCTAAACGATGCAATGAATGCTTTAATTTAAAAATGACATGGAGGGTCATTACAATATCCACTACTAAAAGAACTTTCGTCCGCGAAAGTAAGAGTCAAGAAGTACCTGAATGCTCAAATAAGTCAGGGAACTGTGCCCACATCTCATGCTCGGTCTCCCAGGTAGCCTCCTCAATTGAACGATGTCTCCAATGGACCTTAACCACATGAATGGCTCTGGAACGCAACCGTTTGACATCTCTGGCCAAAATAGCAAATGGCTCCTCAATGTATCTCAAACTGTCATCCAAGTCAACTACATCATACTGAATCACATGGGACTCATCTGGAACATACTCGCGCAACATTGAAACATGAAAAACTGGGTGAATAGCTGAAAAGGCCGGGGGTAAAGCTAACTCATATGCGACCTCCCCAACTGTCCTCAATATCTCAAAAGGACCTATATACCTGGGGCTAAGCTTGCCCCGCCTCCCAAATCTCATTACACCCTTTATGGGCGACACACGGAGGAATACTCTATCACCAACAGCAAATTTCAACGGTCGACGCCTACGGTGTGCATAACTCTGATGTTTACTCTGGGCTGTCCTGAGCCTATCTTGAATCACCCTCACATGATCTAAAGCCTCTCGCATCAAGTCTGTACCGCGCGGCCTGGGCTCTGTAGACTCAAACCAACCAACTGGAGAGCGACAACGCCTACCATATAAAGCCTCGAATGGGGCCATCTGAATACGCGAGTGGTAGTTGTTGTTATACACAAACTCTGCCAAAGGCAAATGCTGGTCCCATTGACCCCCAAAATCCATAACACAGGCTCGCAACATGTCCTCAAGAACCTGAATCATGCGCTCCGACTGACCATCAGTCTGCGGGTGGAAAGCTGTGCTAAGGTCAACACGGGTACCCAACTCATCCTGGAAGGTCCTCCAGAAGCTAGATGTGAACTGTGGGCCCCGATCTGAGATGATGGAAATAGGCACACCATAAAGATGAACCACCTCTCGAATGTAGATACGAGCTAACCTCTCAGCACTGTAGGAAGTATGGACAGGAATAAAGTGTGCTGACTTGGTCAATCGATCCACGATGACCCAAATACTATCAAGACCACGGGAAGTGCGAGGTAATCCAACAACGAAGTCCATGGTGATCCTCTCCCATTTCCACTCAGGAATGGGTAATCTCTGAAGCTCACCACCAGGCCTCAAATGCTCGGCCTTAACCTGCTGACAACTCAAGCAACGCGATACATAATCTGCAATATCTCTCCTCATGCCGCTCCACCAGTAGTGCTGTCTCAACTCCCGATACATCTTAGCTGTGCCCGGATGAATAGAATATTTGGAGTCATGGGCCTCGGTAAGAATCATCTGAATCAAACCCCCAACTCTTGGAACACAAAGTCGATCACCAAATCTTAAGACCCCATCTAAATCTAAGGTAGCCAGGCCAGTGTCACCTCCCAAACCTCGATCTCAAAGTGCCACTAAGTCCTCATCCTCAAACTGACGGCTGCGAATCCGATCTAGCAGGGATGACTGAGCCTCCACATAAGCTAGTACACACCGGGAATAAGAGATATCAAGCTGTACCATTCGGTTAGTTAAGGACTGGATGTCCAAAGCTAATGGTCGCTCCGTAAAAGCAAGAAAACCTAGACTACCCATACTCACTGCCTTCCGACTCAAGGCGTCCGCTACTACATTTGCCTTGCCCGGATTGTAGAGAATAGAGAGGTCATAGTCCTTCAGGAGCTCAATCCAACGGCGCCGCTATAGTAGAAAATCCCTCAACAAAACGCGTATAGTGCCTGCCAATCTGACGAAGCTATGAATCTCAGTCACAGAGGTGGGCCTGGCCCAATTACAAATGCCCTTAATCTTAGCGGGATCTACCATAATGCCATCTTTAGACACCACGTGCCCCAAGAATGATACGGACTCAAGCCAAAACTCGCACTTTGAGAACTTGGCATAAAGTCGCTGACCTCTCAAAGTCTGGAGCACTATCCTCAAATGCTGCTCATACTCCTCCCGGCTCCGCGAGTATACTAGAATGTCATCTATGAAGACTATAACAAACAAATCCAAGTACGGCCTAAACACCCTAGTCATCAAGTCCATGAACGCGGCAGGGGCGTTAGTCAACCCAAAAGACATCACTACGAACTCATAGTGGCCATAACGAGTCCTAAATGCAGTTTTAGGGACGTCCGCTGCCCTAATTCTCAACTGGTGGTAGCTGGATCTTAAATCGATCTTAGAAAATACCACGACACCCTGAAGTTGGTCAAATAGATCATCAATCCTAGGCATGGGGTAACGGTTCTTCACCGTCACCTTGATCAACTGCCTGTAGTCGATGCACAATCGCATAGTACCGTCCTTCTTCTTTAAGAAAAGGACTGGGACACCCCAAGGCGATACACTAGGCCGAATGAATCCCTTATCTAAGAGATCCTGAATCTGAACACTAAGCTCCTTGAGCTCTACGGGGGCCATACGGTACGGTGGTATAGAAATGGGCTTAGTGCCCGGCTCTACTTCAATAGAAAAGTCAATGTCACGATCAGGAGGGAGACCAGGCAGATCGACAGGAAACACATCTGTAAACTCTCGAACAATAGGTACTGACTCAACGGTAGGACCCTCCCTACTAACATCTCTAACATAAGCTAAATAATCCAAACACCCGCTGGCCATCAACCTCTGGGCCTAAACAAAAGATATCACCCCAACTGGCGTGCGACTACAAGAGCCCCGCCACACAACTTGTGGAATACCAGGCATGGCTAAAGTAACGGTCTTAGCATAGCAATCTAAGACCGCATGGTGGGGAATAACCAATCCATACCCAAAATCAAATCAAAATCCACCATATCAAGCAAAATAAGATCAACCCTAGTGTCTCGCCTCTGAATAGTCACCACATAAGATCTAAATACCTGATCCACTACTAAAGAATCACCTACCGGGGTTGAAACACGCAACGGCTCAACCAATAGCTCTGGGATCATACTCAATCGAAGAGCACAATAAACAGATATATAGGAATAAGTAGAGCCTGGATCAAATAAATCGGATGCGGGCTGATGGCATAATAACACTGTACTTGTGATCACATCGTTCGAGGTCTCAGCATCTGCTCTAGCTGGAGCTGCATAAAAGTGGGCCTGGACTCCCCTACCGTGTGTATCGGCTCTGCCCCCTAACCTGCCTCCTCGGGGACCACCCCGTATACCCTGGTGACCACCCCTACGGTCCTGTTACTGGCCTCTGCCTCTAGCTAGAGGTGCTGGCACATGCCTAGCTGTTTGTGGAACGGGTAAGGCTAACCTGCGATGGGGACACTCGCGGTCCCAATGATCCAACTCCCCACACTCATAGCACCCCTGGGACTGTCGACTGAGAGCTGGAGGTCGGCTTCCCCGGCCAGAAGAACCCATCTGTGAACTATCTCGGCCCCGACTAGGACCGGCATTAAAACCAATATGGCGGTGCTGATCACCCTCTGATGCCTGGAGAGAAGCCTGGAAGGGGCTACTAGACTGACCCAACTGAAACCTCTGCTGAGATCTATCATAAGACTCTCGAGGTCTGCAACGGCGCCTATCATGGCTATCCTCCTGTCTAGCTCTCTTGCCGCTGCCCCCATTGGGCCTCGCGACGGAGCTGCTCGATAGTGCGGGCATGGTCCACCACATCCAGAAATGAGCGGCCCGCTGAGACTAAAGACTGAGTCTTAATCCGCAACTGTAGTCTCAAACCCCGAACAAAACAACGAACCCTCTTCTCCTCAGTAGGTAATATCATGGCGGCATGCCTGGAGAGATTGTGGAATTGGGCCTCATACTCTGATACTGTCATGGAGCCCTGTTCTAACCGAGCAAACTGATCTCTAAGCTGATCTCTGATGCTCCTGGGAATAAATCGGGCCAAGAAGGACTCTGAAAACTCAGTCCATGTGACCGGTGGAGACCCAGCTGGCCTGGTCTCTTAGTATGTACGCCACCACTACCTGGCGGGACCGTCTAACTGGTAAGCGGTGAAGTCTGCTCCTCTCGACTCCACTAAACCCAAAGTCTATAGCCGCTCGCGGCAAGTCACTAGAAACTCGTGGGCATCCTCCCCCACTGCCCCAGAAAACCTCGGCGGTGATAGTCGAAGGAACACCCCGAGCATCTTCTGCTCCCGTAATGGCATGACGCCCTCCAAATCGTCAGGCTGAACAACCGGAGCCGCTAGCTGCTAAACAACCAGTACCGCTGGTGTAGGCTGGCCCTGCGGTACTGGAACGGCTGCAGCTGGGGCCTGCTGCACACCTCCAATGGCAGCTAGTATCTGTACGAGCATCGCCTGTATATCTGGAGCTGCCACAGGCTCGGGCGGTGGCTGGGCTGGTCCCGGGCCCATCGGTTGCTGCGGTACTGGAGCTGCTGGTAGCTTTATCACCGGCCTTGGAGTTTGTTCTCGGTCCTGGGCTGGTGCTGTAACTCTGGCACGACCTCGAGGTCGGCCTCTACCCCTAGTTGGGGCCCTACACGCGTGCGAGCCATCCCTATAAAAGAGTGGTACAAGTAAGATTTTCAGAAACCGCTAAGACACACAATGCACGACAGTGATACAAAAGCGACACGTTCCTAAAGATATCCTGTAGCCTCCTGAAGATAAGTAACGGACGTCTCCGTACCGATCTGTAGGACTCTACTAGACGTTAGCTCTGTACAAGTGAGACCGACGAACCTGGGGCTCTGATACCAATTTGTCACGACCCGATTTATCAAGTCATGATGGCACCTACTATAACCCGCCAGCAGGTAAGCCAACCCGTAACCCGGAACAACAAGTAATGGATCTGAGGGTAGAAATTAAACAAGAGTAGGCAAATAACAGTATAAACAGGCGGACGCAAACCAAAAACATAAGTAGGCATCATAGGCCGACTGAGCAAGATAAGCAAAAGTGAACTGAAATGCCAATAAAGGTTCACATCAAGTGCAAAGAGTAGTAAATGGGGGGTATGTACCCGAGCGTACAGGCAACAAAGACAAGTAATCTAACTAACTCCGCCGGGCTCCCATAAACCCGACGGGTACGCTCGTGCACAATAAAAGAAACCACCTGCACGGACCCCCATAAGCCCGGCAGATGCACCGGCAATTGAAGTAAAATAATGGACCTAGAAGGTCTATCACAATAATACCAATTTCCGGACTTTTAACTGAACCATTCCCAATCATATTCCAGGATCTCATTACGTCCCGGACTTTAATCGGAATCTCTCCAACCTCCAAAACCTCAACCTACAGATGAGAGTAATCAAGACTAAACTGAATCTTTAGTGAGGAATTGGGAATACACCACGTGCAAACTGGACCACGGACTCAAATCGGGTACTATAGCTAATGAGTCAACCTATATGGGCTGGACCATGGACTCGAACCGGGTGCTATAGCCAAAGGTCGGGCATGGGTGGGTTGGACCACGGACTCGAACCGGGTACTGTAGCCAAAATCAGATCACAGGTAAGCTGGACCACGGACTCTAACCGGGTATTGTAGATAAGCTTGGACATAAGTAAGCTGGACCACGGACTCTAACCGGGTATTGTAGCCGAAACCAGATATCAGGTAAGCTGGACCACGGACTCTAACCGGGTACTGTAGCCGAAACCAGATCACAGGTAAGCTGGACCACGGACTCTAACCGGGTACTGTAGCTAAGCCTGGACATAAGTAAGCTGGAACACGGACTCTAACCGGGTACTGTAGCCGATAGAAAAGCAGGGCATTATGGATACAAGGTCATAAGCTGAGTTACCGTGTAGCTAAGGCTCAGACTATCAGACTCAAGTCTGTTATATCAGTCTACAAGGAGCTGACCGTCCGAAACGACGTCGGAAAAAGTTCTACTACCCAACGACATCCGAAACCTCACAAGTCTATGGCAACACTAGTCTAAGCCTAGACTAAGGCCAACCATACTTCAAATCAATATTATCATATATACACCACAAGATATGGATATTCAATAATATCAAGAGACATGCTGTCATAATCCAACACTTTCCCAAAATAAGGTCTAAGCCAGGGATTATAGAAATTTAGCATGCTCGACACCCGAACCCCTCCATACTCAAGCAAATCAATAAACAAATGTCTAAACATTCTTAATCTCACGAGGGAAAGCCATAGCCTACCTGATAGCCGACCACGCGTGCTCCAACTCACGGTACCGGAACTTTTCCCCTCCTAACGGTCTCCAAATGCTTCCCCACTAACAAAAGGTTAATCACCTCGTCATTCCGAATATGTTGACACTAAAATTATATTTTTCGGAGACGGACCCAAAATCGGGTCTAAAACGGGATTGTGGGGCCCACAATTGGAATCTCGAAAACGAATCCGTGAAAACGTCCCAAATACCTTACTAAACTAATACCCCAAAATTTAGCACAAACAGATGCTTAAAACAATGCAAATCAGCCACAACAATTAAAATGGGCAGCCCTTTGATCACCAATTTCTGGAAAAACAAGACCCTTTCAACCCAAACAGATTATACCACAACGATCCTTGCGAAAAACTCTACAAGTTAGCCTCAAGAATGACTCAAAACGGACCTAAGATGATCAAGATCTCACATTTCAAAATTCAACAACAATTCATTCCGAACAACACTCTAGCAGTGGCTAAATTCGATTCCTTGCCCCGCCTCCCAAATCTCATTACACCCTTGATGGTCGACACACGGAGGAATACTCAATCACCAACAGCAAATTTCAACGGTCGATGCCTACGGTGTGCATAACTCTTATGTCTACTCTGGGCTGTCCTGAGCCTATCTTGAATCACCCTAACATGATCTAAAGCCTCTCGCATCAAGCCTGTACCGCGCGGCCTGGGCTCTGTAGACTCAAACCAACCAACTGGAGAGCGACAACGCCTACCATATAAAGCCTCGAATGGGGCCATCTGAATACTCAAGTGGTAGCTGTTGTTATACGCAAACTCTGCCAAAGGAAAATACTGGTCCCACTGACCCCCAAAATCCATAACACAAGCTCGCAACATGTCCTCAAAAACCTGAATCATGTGCTCCGACTGACCATCAGTCTGCGGGTGGAAACCTGTGCTAAGGTCAACACGGCTACCCAACTAATCTTGGAAGGTCCTCCAGAAGCTAGATGTGAACAGTGGTCCCCGATCTGAGATGATGGAAACAGGCACACCATGAAGACGAACCACCTTTCGAAGGTAGATACGGGCTAACCTCTCAGCACTGTAGGAAGTATGGGCAGGAATGAAGTGTGCTGACTTGGTCAATCGATCCACGATGACCCAAATACTATCAAAACCACGGGAAGTGCAAGGTAATTCTACCACGAAGTCCATGGTGATCCTCTCCCATTTCCACTCAGGAAAGGGTAATCTCTGAAGCTCACCACCAGGCCTCAAATGCTCGGCCTTAACCTGCTGACAACTCAAGCAACACGATACATAATTCGCAATATTTCTCCTCATTCCACTCCACCAGTAGTGCTGTCTCAAGTCCCGATACATCTTAGTTGTGCCCGGATGAATAGAATATTTGGAGTCATGGGACTCGGTAAGAATCATCTGAATCAAACCCCCAACTCTTGGAACACAAAGTCGATCACCAAATCTTAAGATCCCATGTAAATCTAAGGTAGCCAGGCCAGTGTCACCTCCCAAAACTCAATCTCGAAGTGCCACTAAGTCCTCATCCTCAAACTGACGGCTGCGAATCCGATCCAGCAGAGATGACTGAGCATCCACATAAGCTAGTACACACCGGGAATCAGAGATATCAAGCCATACCATCCGGTTAGCTAAGGACTGGATGTCCAAAGCTAATGGTCGCTCCGTAATAGAAAGAAAAGCTAGATTACCCATACTCACTGCCTTCCGACTTAAGGCGTCCGCAACTACATTTGCCTTGCCCGGATGGTAGAGAATAGAGAGGTCATAGTCCTTCAGGAGCTCAATCCAACGGCGCTGCTATAGTAGAAAATCCCTCAACAAAACGCCTATAGTAGCCTGCCAATCCGACGAAGCT
The DNA here is from genome assembly GCF_019186545.1 of Solanum stenotomum. NCBI lineage: Eukaryota > Viridiplantae > Streptophyta > Magnoliopsida > Solanales > Solanaceae > Solanum > Solanum stenotomum. Next base: position 16,994,135 of record NC_064285.1, read on the forward strand.
ACGAATCTCAGTCACAGAGGTGGGCCTGGCCCAATCACAAATGGCCTCAATCATAGCGGGACCTACCATAATGCCATCCTTAGACACCACGTGCTCCAAGAATGATACGGACTCAAGCCAAAACTCACAATTTGAGAACATGGCATAAAGTCGTTGACCTCTCAAAGTCTGGAGCACTATCCTCAAATGCTGCTCATGCTTCTCCCGGCTCCGCGAGTATACTAGAATGTCATCTATGAAGACTATGACAAACAAATCCAAGTACGGCCTAAACACCCTAGTCATCAAGTCCATGAAAGCGGCAGGGGCGTTAGTCAACCCAAAAGACATCACTAGGAACTCATAGTGGCCGTAACGAGTCCTAAATGCAGTTTTAGGGACGTCCGCTGCCCTAATCCTCAACTGGTGGTAGCCGGATCTTAAATCAATCTTAGAAAATACCACGGCACCCTGAAGTTGGTCAAATACATCATCAATCCTAGGCATGGGGTAACGGTTCTTCACCGTCACCTTGTTCAACTGCCTGTAGTCAATGCACAATCGCATAGTACCGTCCTTCTTCTTTACGAAGAGGACTGGGGCACCCCAAGGCGATACACTAGGCCGAATGAATCCCTTATCTAAGAGATCCTGAATATGAACACTGAGCTCCTTGAGCTCTACGGGGGCCATACGGTATGGTGGTATAAAAATGGGCTTAGTGCCCAGCTCTACTTCAATAGAAAAGTCAATGTCACGATCAGGAAGGAGACCAGGCAGATCGACAGGAAACACATCTGTAAACTCTCGAACAATAGGTACTGACTCAACGGTAGGACCCTCTCTACTAACATCTCTAACATAAGCTAAATAAGCCAAACACCCGCTAGCCATCAACCTCTGGGCCAGAACAATAGATATCACCCCAACTGGCGTGCGACTACAAGAGCCCTGCCACACCACTGGTGGAATACCAGGCATGGCTAAAGTAGCGGTCTTAGCATAGCAATCCAAGACCGCATGGTGGGAAGATAACCAATCCATACCCAAAATCAAATCAAAATCCACCATATCAAGCAAAATAAGATCAACCCTAGTGTGTCGCCTCTGAATAGTCACCACACAGGATCTAAATACCTGATCCACCACCAAAAAATCACCTACCGGGGTTGAAACACGCAACGGCTCAACCAATAGCTCTGGGATCAAACTCAATCGAGGAGCACAATAAACAGATATATAGGAATAAGTAGAGCCTGGATCAAATAAACAGGATGCGGGCTGATGGCATAATAAAACTGTACCTGTAATCACATCGTCCGAGGTCTCAGCATCTGCTCTAGCTGGAGCTGCATAAAAGTGGGCCTGAACTCCCCTATCTTGCGTATCGGCTCTGCCCCCTAACCTGCCTCCTCGGGGACCACCCCGTATACCCTGGTGACCACCCCTACGGTCCTGTTCCTGGCCTCTGCCTCTAGCTGGAGGTGCTAGCACATGCCTAGCTGCCTGTGGAGCGGGTAAAGCTAACCTGCGATGGGGACACTCGCGGGCCCAATGATCTAACTCCCCACACTCATAGCACCCCTAGGACTGTCGACTGAGAGCTGGAGGTCGGCTACCCCAGCCAGAAGAACCCATCTGTGAACTATCTCGGCACCGACTAGGACCGGCACTAAAACCAATATGGCGGTGCTGATCACCCTCTGATGCCTGGAGAGAAGCCTGGAAGGGGCTACTAGACTGACCCGACTGAAACCTCTGCTGAGATCTATCATAAGACTCTCGAGGTCTGAAACGGCGCCTATCATGGCTATCCTCCTGTGTAGCTCACTTGCCGCTGCCCCCTTGGGCCTCGCAACGGAGCTGCTCGATAGTGCGGGCATGGTCCACCACATCCAGAAATGAGTGGCCCGCTGAGACTAAAGACTGAGTCTCAATCCGCAACTGTAGTCTCAAACCCCGAACAAAATAACGAACCCTCTCCTCCTCAGTAGGTATTATCATGGCGGCATCCCTGGAGAGCTCGTGGAATCGGGCCTCATACTCTGATACTGTCATGGAGCCCTTCTCTAACCGAGTAAACTGATCTCTGATGCTCTTGGGAATAAATCGGGTCAACAAGGCCTCTGAAAACTCAGTCCATGTGACCGGTGGTGACCCAGCTGGCCTGGTCTCTAAGTATGTACGCCACCACTGCCTGGCGGGACCGTCTAACTAGTAAGCGGTGAAGTCTACTCCTCTCGACTCCACTAAACCCAAAGTCTGTAGCCGCTCGCGGCAAGTAGCTAGAAACTCGTGGGCATCCTCCCCCACTGCCCTAGAAAACCTCGGTGGTGATAGTCGAAGGAACACCCCGAGCATCTTCTGCTCCCGTAATGGTATGACGCCCTCCAAATCTTCAGGCTGAACAACCGGTGCCGCTAGCTGCTGAACAATCGGTACCGCTGGTGTAGGCTGGCCCGGCGGTACTGGAACGGCTGGAGCTAGGGCCTGCTGCATACCCCCAATGGCAACTAGTATCTGTACGAGCATCGCCTGTATATCTGGAGCTGCCACAGGCTCGGGCGGTGGATGGGCTAGTCCCGGGCCCATCGGTTGTTGCTGTGCTGGAGCTGCTGGTGGCTCTATCACCGGTCGAGGTCGGCCTCTACCCCTAGCTGGGGCCCTACCACGCGTGCGAGCCATCCCTATAAAAGAGTGGTACAAATAAAGATCCCTTCCAGAACCTAGAAGTCACTAGTACAGAGCTACTACAAAATGCGTACAAGTCCCAAAAGTGGACAACAGAGACTGGACTGTCTCGAAAAGAAAAAGACAAGTTTATATATACAGATGGAGACTGAAATAGTACAAAACGCCTTGTGCTCACCCCCGTCTCCAGATAAGTCTACTCCAAGCTCGAATAACGCTGGCTACTAGTGCTCGGACCTGCATCACGAATTAGATGCAGAGCGTAGCATGAGTACCAAAACAATAGGTACCCAGTAGGCATCATAGGACGACTGAGCAAGATAAGCAAAACTGAACTGAAATGCAAATAAAGGTTCATATCAAGTGCAAAGAGTAGTAAATGGGGGGTATGTACACGAGCGTACAAGCAACAAAGACAAGTAATCTAACTAACTCCGCCGAGCTCCCATAAACCTAACGGGTACGCTCGTGCAGAATAAAAGTAACCACCTGCACGGACCCCCATAAGCCCGGCAGATGCACCGGCAGTTGAAGTAAAATAATGGAGCTAGAAGGTCTATGACAATATTACCAATTTCTGGACTTTTAACTGAACCATTCCCAATCATATTCCAGGATCTCATTACGTCCCGGACTTTAATCGGAATCTATTCAACCTCCAAAACCTCAACCTACAGATAAGAGTACTCAAGACTAAACTAAAGCTTTAGTGAGGAATTGAGAATACACCACGCGCAACCTGGACCACGGACTCGAACCGGGTACTATAGCTAATGAGTCAACCTATATGGGCTGGACCACGGACTCGAACCGGGTGTTGTAGGCAAAGGTCGGGCACGGGTGGGCTGGACCACGGACTCGAACCGGGTACTGTAGCCAAAATCAGATCACAGGTAAGCTGGACCACGGACTCTAATCGGGTACTGTAGCTAAGCCTGGACATAAGTAAGCTGGACCACAGACTCTAACCGAGTACTGTAGCCAAAACCAGATCACATGTAAGCTGGACCACGGACTCTAACCGGGTACTGTAGCTAAGCCTGGACATAAGTAAGCTGGACCACGGACTCTAATCGGATACTGTAGCCGATAGAAAAGCAAGGCATTATGGATACAAGGTCATAAGTTGAGTTACCGCGTAGCTAAGGCTCTGACTATCAGACTCAAGTCTGCTATATCAGTCTACAAGGAGCTGACCGTCCGAAACGACGTCGGAAAAAGTTCTACTGCCCAACGACATCCGAAACCTCGCAAGTCTATGGCAACACTAGTCTAAGACTAGACTAAGGCCAACCATACTTCAAATCAATATTATCATATACACCACAAGATATGGATATTCAATAATATCAAGAGACATGCTGTCATAATCCAACACTTTCCCAAAATAAGGTCTAAGGCAGGGATTATAGAAATTTGGCATGCTCCACACCCGAACCCCTCCATACTCAAGCAAATCAATAAACAAATGCCCAAACATGCTCAATCTTACGAGGGAAAGCCATAGCCTACCTGAAAGCCGACCACACGTGCTCCAACTCACGGTACCGGAACTTTTCCCCTCCGAACGGTCTCCAAATGCTTCCCCACTAACAAAAGGTTAATCACCTCGTCATTACGAATATGTTGACACCTTCGGTGTGCATAACTCTTATGTCTACTCTGGGCTGTCCTGAGCCTATCTTGAATCACCCTAACATGATCTAAAGACTCTCGCATCAAGCCTGTACCGCGCGGCCTGGGCCCTGTAGACTCAAACCAACCAACTGGAGAGCGACAACGCCTACCATATAAAGCCTCGAATGGGGCCATCTGAATACTCAAGTGGTAGCTGTTGTTATACGCAAACTCTGCCAAAGGCAAATACTGGTCCCACTGACCCCCAAAATCCATAACACAAGCTCGCAACATGTCCTCAAAAACCTGAATCATGTGCTCCGACTGACCATCAGTCTGCGGGTGGAAACCTGTGCTAAGGTCAACATGGCTACCCAACTAATCTTGGAAGGTCCTCCAGAAGCTAGATGTGAACTGTGGGCCCCGATCTGAGATGATGGAAACAGGCACACCATGAAGACGAGCCACCTCTCGAATGTAGATACGGGCTAACCTCTCAGCACTGTAGCAAGTATGGACAGGAATGAAGTGTGCTGACTTGGTCAATCGATCCACGATAACCCAACTACTATCAAGACCACGGGAAGTGCGAGGTAATCCTACAACGAAGTCCATGGTGATCCTCTCCCATTTCCACTCAGGAATGGATAATCTCTGAAGCTCACCACCAAGCCTCAAATGCTCGGTCTTAACCTGCTGACAACTCAAGCAACGCGATACATAATCCGCAATATCTCTCCTCATGCCGCTCCACCAGTAGTGCTGTCTCAAGTCCCGATACATCTTAGCTGTGCCCGGATGAATAGAATATTTGGAGTCATGGGCCTCGGTAAGAATCATCTGAATCAAACCCCCAACTCTTGGAACACAAAGTCGATCACCAAATCTAAAGACCCCATCTAAATCTAAGGTAGTCAGGCCAGTGTCACCTCCCAAAACTTGATCTCGAAGTGCCACTAAGTCCTCATCCTCAAACTGACGGCTGCGAATCCGATCCAGCAGAGATGACTGAGCATCCACATAAGCTAGTACACACGGGAATCAGAGATATCAAGTCGTACCATCCGGTTAGCTATCCAAAGCTAATGGTTGCTCCGTAAAAGCAAGAAAACCTAGACTACCCATACTCACTGCCTTCCGACTTAAGGCGTCCGCTACTACATTTGCCTTGCACGGATGGTAGAGAATATAGAGGTCATAGTACTTCAGGAGCTCAATCCAACGGCGCTGCTATAGTAGAAAATCCCTCAACAAAACGCATATACTAGCCTGCCAATCCGACGAAGCTACGAATCTCAGTCACAGAGGTGGGCCTGGCCCAATCACAAATGGCCTCAATCTTAGCGGGATCTACCATAATGCCATCCTTAGACACCACATGCCCCAAGAATGATACGGACTCAAGCCAAAACTCGCAATTTGAGAACTTGGCATAAAGTCGTTGACCTCTCAAAGTCTGGAGCACTATCCTCAAATGCTGCTCATGCTCCTCCCGGCTCCGCGATTATACTAGAATGTCATCTATGAAGACTATGAAAAACAAATCCAAGTACGACCTAAACACCCTAGTCATCAAGTCCATGAATGCGGCAGGGGCGTTAGTCAACCCAAAAGACATCACTAGGAACTCATAGTGGCCGTAATGAGTCCTAAATGCAGTTTTAGGGACGTCCGCTGCCCTAATCCTCAACTGGTGGTAGCCGGATCTTAAATCAATCTTAGAAAATACCACGACACCCTAAAGTTGGTCAAATAGATCATTAATCCTAGGCATGGGGTAACGGTTCTTCACCGTCACCTTGTTCAACTGCCTGTAGTCGATGCACAATCGCATAGTACCGTCCTAGGCCGAATGAATCCCTTATCTAAGAGATCTTGAATCTGAACACTGAGCTCCTTGAGCTCTACGGGGGCCATACGGTACGGTGGTATAGAAATGGGCTTAGTGCCCGGCTCTACTTCAATAGATAAGTCAATGTCACGATCAGGAGGGAGACCAGGCAGATCGACAGGAAACACATCTGTAAACTCTCGAACACTAGGTACTGACTCAACGGTAGGACCCTCCCTACTAACATCTCTAACATAAGCTAAATAAGCCAAACACCCGCTAGCCATCAACCTCTGGGCCCGAACAAAAGATATCACCCCAACTGGCGTGCGACTACAAAAGCCCTGCCACACCACTTGTGAAATACCAGGCATGGCTAAAGTAACGGTCTTAGCATAGCAATCCAAGACCNTACCCAAAATCAAATCAAAATCCACCATATCAAGCAAAATAAGATCAACCCTAGTGTCTCGCCTCTGAATAGTCACCACACAGGATCTAAATACCTGATCCACTACTAAAGAATCACCTACCGGGGTTGAAACACGCAACGGCTCAACCAATAGCTCTGGGATCATACTCAATTGAGGAGCACAATAAACAGATATATAGGAATAAGTAAAGCCTAGATCAAATAAAGCGGATGCGGGTTGATGGCATAATAACACTGTACCTGTGATCACATCGTCCGAGGTCTCAGCATCTGCTCTAGCTGGAGTTGCATAAAAGTGGGCGTGAACTCCCCTACCTTGTGTATCAGCTCTGCCCCCTAACCTGCCTCCTCGGGGACCACCCCGTATACCCTGGTGATCACCCCTACGGTCCTGTTCCTGGCCTCTGCCTCTAGCTGCAGGTGCTAGCACATGCTTAGCTGCCTGTGGAGCGGGTAAGGCTAACCTGCGATGGGGACACTCGCGGGCCCAATGATATAACTCCCCACACTCATAACACCCCTGGGACTGTCAACTGAGAGCTGGAGGTCAGCTACCCCGGCCAGAAGAACCCATCTGTGAACTATCTCGGCCTCGACTAGGACTGGCACTAAAACCAATATGGCGGTGCTGATCACCCTCTGATGCCTGGAGAGAAGCCTGGAAGGGGCTACTAGACTGACTCGACGGAAACCTCTGCTGAGATCTATCATAAGACTCTCGAGGTCTGAAACGGCGCCTATCTTGGCTATCCTCTTGTCTGGCTCTCTTACCGCTGCCCCCTTGGGCCTCGCGACGGAGCTGCTCGATAGTGCGGGCATGGTCCACCACATCCAAAAATGAGCGGCCCGCTGAGACTAAAGACTGAGTCTCAATCCGCAACTGTAGTCTCAAACCCCGAACAAAACAACGAACCCTCTCCTCCTCAGTAGGTAATATCATGGCGGCATGCCTGGAGAGCTCGTGGAATCGGGCCTCATACTCTGATACTTTCATGGTGCCCTGCTCTAACCGAGTAAACTGATCTCTGAGCTGATCTCTGATGCTCCTGGGAATAAATCGGGCCAACAAGGCCTCTGAAAACTCAGTCCATGTGACCGGTGGAGACCCAGCTGGCCTGGTCTCTAAGTATGTACGCCACCACTGCCTGGCGGGACCGTCTAACTGGTAAGCGGTGAAGTCTGCTCCTCTCGACTCCACCAAACCCAAAGTCTGTAGCCGCTCGCGGCAAGTAGCTAGAAACTCGTGGGCATCCTCCCCCACTACCCTAGAAAACCTCGGCGGTGATAGTCGAAGGAACACCCTGAGCATCTTCTGCTCCCGTAATGGCATGACTCCCTCCAAATCGTCAGGCTGAACAACTGGTGCCGCTAGCTGCTGAACAATCGGTA
>NC_064285.1:17002087-17024187 GCF_019186545.1 Solanum stenotomum
TGTCTTGAACTTGTGCATGCTGACTTGTGTGGGCCAATGAAAACGGAATCTCTCGGTGGAAGTCGGTATGTTTTGATGTTTACTGATGATTACAGCCGTTTTAGCTAGGTTTATTTCTTGAAATTCAAATCAGAAAACTTTGAGAATTTCAAGAAATTTAAAGCATTAGCAGAGAATAAAAGTGGCAGGAAGATAAAATCACTCTATACCGATAGAGGTGGTGAATTCTTGTCTAAAGAATTTAATGTCTTTTGTGATGAGAATGGAATTCACATGGAACTTACAACACCACACACTCCGGAGCAGAATGGTGTGGCCGAACGAAAGAACTGGACGATAGTGTAAATGGCTAGAAGCTCACTTAAAGCAAAGGGTCTACCAGATTACTTTTGGGGAGAAGTTGTTGCAACCGTTGTTTATCTTTTGAATATCTCTCCAACAAAAATTGTTTGGAACACGATACCTCTTGAAGCTTGAAATGGTAAGAAGCCACGGGTAAGCCACTTAAGAATTTTTGGTTGTATAGCATATGCTTTGGTTAACTTTCATTCGAAGCTTGATGAAAGATCTGAAAAATGTATTTTTGTTGGCATAGTCTTCAATCCAAAGCATATCGTCTATATAATCCCATAAGTGGCAAAGTGATCATAAGTAGAAATGTTGTGTTTAATGAGGATGCCTCTTGGAACTTTAATTCTGGGAATTTGAGATCAAATCTCCAATTGTTATCTACTGATGAAGAACCTACAGCAGCAGATCCTACTCCTAGAAACTTGCCTAGTGCACCAACAACAGCTGCAGCACTTGACGAGTCTTCTGATGAGCCAATTCCACTAAGACGATTAACAAGAGAAAAGAAACCAAATCCCAGATATCCTATCAATGTAAGTACTTCTTGTCAATTTGCTTTGCTTGTTTCAGATCCTGTTTGTTATGAAGAAGCGGCAGAACAATCTGAATGGAAGAATGCTATGGTAGAAGAAATGCAAACAATTGAAAGAAATTCTACGTGGGAGTTAGTTGATTCACCTGAAGAAAGGAACGTGATAGGGCTCAAGTGGGTATTTCAAACAAAGTGCAATGCAGATGGGAGCATTCAAAAGCATAAAGCTCGTCTAGTGGCAAAAGGATATTCACAATAACAAGGTATAGATTTTGAAGAAACCTTTTCTCTTGTTGCACGATTTGAAACAGTGAGAGTTGTTTTGGCTTTGGCTGTGCAATTGTGTTTGCCTGTGTATCAATTTAATGTGAAGTCTGCTTTTTTGAATGGTGATCTAGAAGAAGAGGTTTATGTTTCACAACCTCAGGGCTTTGTTATTAATGGCAATGAGAACAGAGTCTACAGGCTAAAAAGCTCTTTACGGGCTAAAGCAAGCTCCGCGTGCGTGGTACAACAAAATTGATTCATTCTTTCAGGATAGTGGACTCACGAGAAGTCCACATTGTACTTAAAGAAGCAAGGTAATGGAGATTTTTTGGTAGTTTGTCTCTATGTTGATGATATGATTTATTTTGGTTCCTCAAAGTCTTTAGTTGATGATTTCAGGTCCAGTATGATGGAGAAAATTTGAGATGACTGATTTGGGTTTACTGAAATACTTTTTGGGGCTTGAAGTAATCTAAGATAAAGATGGAATTTTTATTTCTCAAAAGAAATATGCAGAGGATCTTTTGAAAAAATTTCATATGATGAATTGTGAAGCAACAAACCTATGAATGTCAATGAGAAGTTGCAGCGTGCAGATGGAACTGAGAAAGCAAATCCGAGATTGTTCAGAAGTCTAGTTGGTGGCTTAAATTATCTAACGCACACTAGACCTGACATTGTTTTTTCTGTTAGTGTTGTGTCCAGATTTTTGAAGAGTCCGACAAAGCAACATTTAGGTGCTGCAAAAAGAATTCTTCGCTATGTTGCTGGAACGACAGACTTTGGTATTTGGTATTCTAAAGCATTAAATTTCATATTGGTTGGCTATACAGATAGTGATTATGCAGGATGTTTGGACGATCGAAAAAGCACTTCTGGTAGTTGTTTTAGCTTTGGTTTTGGAGCAGTGACATGGAGTTCAAAGAAGAAAGAGGCAGTAGCTCTGTCAACGTTTGAGGCGGAGTATACATCAGCAAGTTTAGCAGTACGACAAGCTTTATGGCTTTGAAAACTACTTGCAGATTTTAGTTACGAGCAAAACGAGTCTACTAAGATTTTTTTCTGTTAGCAAATCAACAATTGTTATGGCTAAGAATCCCTCTTTTCATGGGAGAACCAAGCACATTGATGTGCAATATCACTTCATCCGGGCATTGGTAGCTGATGGAAGAATAGTACTGAAATTCTGCCGCACAAACGAGCAAGCAGTGGATATATTTACGAAGTCTCTTCCTCAGGCTAAGCATGAATTTTTCAGGTTGCAGTTGGGAGTGTGTGATTTTGAATCAAGGGGAAGTGTTATTTGACTGATTCAAAAGTCACTAAGTTACTGTCAGTATTTTTAGGAGCCTTTTATGTATTCAGTTTATTAGCATTAGGAGTCCTAATTTATGCCCTATTTGCTCTCCTAGTTTGTTGTTTTCCAAGTGCTATTTATAATCTTGTACGCTAGTTTTCTGAGAAATAAGAAATACTCAAATTTCTCTCTGGTTTTCTTCTTATTGTATTATCTTTGTTCATCTCTTGTGCCAACAAGAACCTCCAGATTAGGAGAATACTTGAGAAATATCAACTTGGAAAAACACACCTGAGGACTGAGGGATTCCTTCTCTTACACTCATAAGCCGTAAGACCCTACAATTGCAAATAACAAGAAGTTTCTTGAATTGAGACGAAATTATTAGTAAAGAGAGCAATTGAAAAGCTCCTCACAATCTCCCACAATGACTTAAAAATACTTATTTTGTGTGTGCTTATATATTTATAAGTACTTAAAATGTATATAATACCTAGGTAAGGCTCAACCTTAAAGCCACTGAAGCAATGACTTTAGGCTACAAAAAATAAAACCTCAAAATTGTCCAATGTTAATATATATAACTTTAAATAATTATGTATTTATTGTTAGAATTGTTCGAAATTTTCTTATTAGTTTGTTATCAATCTTTTACCAATCATTATGCATAAATTTTCAAAATTTTATAATTTTCTTAAATATAGTGGATGTAATCATCATATATCATATCATATATTACTAAAAGTGGGAAGCTCCAAAGTGTAAAGTTGGATTACCATTTTATTCCTACACTATATAAAAATATTATAAATTATATATATTGATTAATTATTAATTATTAATCAAACTCAAAAGTTATTTTTTTTATTTATCAATTATGAGTTATGTCTCTTCAATGGCTCAATCCCATTTTCTAGCAACCATACAACTTCAGCTATTTAAACCATATCTGTTTTCAAAGAATTTAGTTAATTTTTCGTATTAAATTATATATTTTTTGTTTTCAAAGCATTTAGTTAGTTTTCCGTATTAAATTAAATATTTTGAGTTTTCTAATCATTTAACTAATTGAATGGTATAACTAATGCATAGACTCTTCAGTTTTGGAATATGAATATTTATTTTCATTTTCTATATATATAGTAAATTAATTATCATTTTTTACTTCTAATCTTTTTTATAGTTTTCTCTTGTATTTGTTTAGCCTTTGTGTTTGTTAATTACTAGTTTTTTATTATTTTTTTTTGCTTCAGATCTTATTTTGCTATTGTGAACTCTTCCCTTCTCCATTCACTACAAGACAATGGATTTATAGCTACAAAATTTAAGCTATGAATTTGAAAATCGTAGCTATTATTTAGTAATTGCCACAAAAATTTGAATTTTGTGGCTATATAAAAATTTGTCAAATTTCTTAGCCACGAAAATCAAATTGACAAAGCTAAATCCTAATTTTTGTTATAATTGCTAACAATCGTAGCAATAAGTACCTAAATAGCTATAATTTTTCTGCTACGGTGAAATTTTATAGCTAATTATAAGTTTTTGCCACGCGAGAAAATTAACTCTAGCAATAGTAATCCTTTAGCTACAATATATAATTTAAAACAAATATTGTAGCTAAATAAATAATCTTGCTTCAAGTAATAAAAGATTGTGGCAAAAGTTTAATGAAATAGCCATAAATTATTTTGCTTTGATAATATTTCGTAACTAATTATTATTTTTTGCCACAAGCTAAAATTTNATTTGTGTAGGATTGAGATTTTTTGAGTTTGAGTATTTTAGGATTGTGTTTTTTTTTAGTTAGATTTAAAATAAAAATAAAATTTTATGTGATTTGGAATTAGTTTTAGCAAGAAATTCTAAATAGATTAGGACTATTTTTAGAAAGATTTTTCCTTCTTAATTTTTAATTTCTTTTTTTTTTCTTACTTTTTTTTCCCTTTTTACGTTTTGGTTTTATATTTTTATTAATTTTTTTTTCATTCTGTCTCTTTGTATTTTAATTTTTTTAAAATTTTTTTTTCTTTCTACTTTATCCTTTATTTTTATATTTTTTATTCTTTTTGGACATTCTGTTTCTCTTTTTTTTTTTGTTAATTATTATACTTTTTTTCATTTTTACATTATGTTCCTTTATTTATGTTTTGTTCTTCTTACTTTTTTTTGTTTAATTTTTTTTTTGTTTCTGTTACACTCTATTTTTTATTATTATTCTTTTCAGTTTGCGTTTGTTCTGTTTTTATTTTTATTTTTTTTTTCTTATGCTTTCTCATTTTTTTTTAAAAATAGTTTTCCTAATTATTTTTTATATTCATATATCCTCTTAATTATATATCTTAATAATTCGAATTAAAGCGATAATCATCTTAACACTTATAATAAAGACAAATTATTTTTAATGTATTAAAAAGACTAAAGCATATTCCACAAAGAAACTTTTCTGAATCACTAATCAATTAAATTAAACTATTATCTTCTAATCACATCGATTAATAATCAATTTAAGTAATGAACATGCGATTAAATATATGAAATTAATATCTAATTATCTCAAACAAAACACACTAATTTCTTCTTAAAATACGGAAAAAAAATAACAAGAGGCTAAAACAAAAACATCGAAAATTGTTCAAGAAAAAAAATTGAGAAATTCATGGGATACATGTTTTTTTTTTCATGATTCTACAAAAAGGATTAAACATATAGTTTACATGAAAACAATTCAAAATAAAATAATATAAATAGGCTAAGGCAAGAAAGCACCTTCAAATTGTTTTTGACTAAACAATGAAGAACAACGTAAAAATCTACAGATTTCCAAAGTTTAGAAAGGCTAACTTTAAGATCCACAAACTTGGAACCCCGAACAAAACCTCTTAACTCTAGACTTAATTCTCAAAAGAAAAATTCACTTTTCTTCTCTTTGCTTTTGCTCTAGTTTTTTTTCTCTCTCTGTGTATGTGTGTCTGCCTCTGTAATCTCTCTACTAAGCGTGTTTTTGTAATATTTTAGGTGTGAGTTTGGTGCTAACTTAAAGGAACGTGAAAGAGTGGGGGAGTTTAGTTTGAAATCTAGTTGAGAATTTTAGGGTTGAGATAAGGGAATAAAAAAACAAATTAAAAAAATAGTAATATAATATTAACAAACAATTAATAAAATAATAATAATAAAAAAAAAGAACGAAGAGAAAAGAAAGAAAGAAAATAATAAAAAAAAGAAACATGTAAAAAAAAATGAGAAAAGATCGTGCAAGAGGAAAAATAAATAGAAAAATAAAAACATAAAATAAATTTAATGGGACGAGGATTTTTAGGAAATAAGTTAAGGAAGTTGGGGGTAATTCGGATAAAGGTAAGGTAATTTACTATTGTTAGTATTCTTGTTTTTATCTTTTTCTTTTCCTTTTTTTCTACTTTTTCATAAGATATATGATTATTATTATTATTTATTTTTTTTAGACTAGTTAAAAGTTAAAGGATTAAAACAAATACATTAAATTTACAAGCTTTCTTTATTAAACTTTAACCATAAAGTGAGCTTATAATTTGTTGTAATTTTCAGCTTATTTATTTTTTCATTTATTTTAAATATAACCCTACTGAAATAATAATATTTAAGTATCAAAATTGGGTGTAAAATCTTTATGTTTTTGGTAAAAAATTAGGTGTTCACAGTATGCCCCTCTTTGCTTGGAAAAACATGAAGAGTTTTCATGCAAAGACGTGAACAATGTGACTAATTTTTGACTGAGACATTGATCCAAAAATGTAAAAATAAATAAAAGAGAAGAGGCTTGACCACGCCCTAACTTTAGACAAACTACCTATCCTGAGTTAATGATAAGGAATCAGGTGTAGTTAATATATAGGAAGGGACGGGATAATAATTTTAGGTAGTCGAGTGAGGTTTCGTCGAGGTTCCGGTTCGTAGCTCCAGCTGTTACATTAAAAGGAAAAATACAATAGGAGAGAAGGGAAAGATACAAGATCATATCTACTCCACTAGTACTGAGTCTTCATTTTGAATCTTCGGTTATCGCTTCACCCTCTTTGGGTAGGTACATTGATTTCAAACTTTCATCTTGATATTTGAATTTATGATCTGAAAATTATGATTTGACTTGAATCGTTGACGCTCTTCCGCATGATATTCTTGAATGCTTGTTTTCTTGAGAAGATGATTCATGATATGTTGAGCCGTTACATGGGTTGAAAGCGACTCTAAATGTCATTGACATCTGACATTCTTCGTTTCTCTAATCAAAGCCAGGATTTTATTCTTGAACTTCAAATTGCTATACTAGGTAGAAACCTGCACGCCATAAAACAAAATAAACAAACGAAACAAAAATTTTGCCCCAGTATGCACTAGGAAAGTTTTGTGAGTTATTGATGAAAACTATAAAAGTTTATACTAGGCATAATAATAATATACTTTCATAAAATAAAATAAAGGGAGATTTGTGCCCAATATAACCAGAGGTTATTTCGCCCTGTGAAGTCATAAAAAATAAGATTGGGGTTATTGTGCCATACACGCAACCAGGGATTCTTGAGCCCTGTAAAGACATGGAAAAATGAGATAGGGGCTATTGTGCCCTATATGCCACCAGGGGTTATTGTGCCATGTGAAGTCATGAAAAAAAAAGGGTTATTGTTCTCTATATGCAACCAGGGGTTATTGTGCCCTGTAAGACATGAAAAATAAAATAGGGGTTATTGTGTCCTATATGCAACCAGGGGTTATTGTGCCCTGTGAAGACATGAAAAAAATAAAATAGGGGTTATTGTGCCCTATATGCAACCAGGGATTATTGTACCATGTGAAGACATGAAAAATAAAATAGGGGTTATTGTGCCCTGTGAAGACATGAAAAATAAAAATAGGGGTTATTGTGCCCTATATGCAACAAGAGATTATTGTACCGTGTGAAGACATGAAAAATAAAATAGGGGTTATTGTGTCCTATATGCAACCAGAGATTATTGTACCATGTGAAGACATGGAAAATAAAATAGGGGTTATTGTGCCCTATATGCAACCAGGGGTTATTGTGCCCTGTGAAGACATGAAAAATAAAAATAGGTATTGTGCCCTATATGCAACAAGAGATTATTGTACCGTGTGAAGACATGAAAAATAAAATAGGGGTTATTGTGCCCTATATGCAACCAGGGATTATTGTGCCCTGTGAAGACATGAAAAAAATAAAATAGGGGTTATTGTGCCCTATATGCAACCAGGGATTATTGTACCATGTGAAGACATGAAAAATAAAATAGGGGTTATTGTGCCCTATATGCAACCAGGGGTTATTGTGCCCTGTGAAGACATGAAAAATAAAAATAGGGGTTATTGTGCCCTATATGCAACGAGGGATTATTGTACCCTGTGAAGACATGAAAAATAAAATAGGGGTTATTGTGCCCTATATGCAACCAGGGGTTATTGTGCCTTGTGAAGACATGAAAAAATTAAAATAGGGGTTATTGTGCCCTATATGCAACCAGGGATTATTGTACCCTGTGAAGGCATGAAAAATAAAATAGGGGTTATTGTGTCCTATATGCAACCAGGGGTTATTGTGCCCTGTGAAGATATGAAAAATAAAAATAAGGGTTATTGTACAGTATATGCAACTAGGGATTATTGTACCCTGTGAAGACATGAAAAATAAAATAGGGGTTATTGTGCCCTATATGCAACCAGGGGTTATTGTGCCCTATATGCAACCAGGGATTATTGTGCCCTATGAAGACATGAAAAATAAAATAGGGGTTATTGTGCCCTATATGCAACCAGGGATTATTGAGCCCTGTAAAGGCATGAAAAAATTAAAATAGGGATTATTGTGCCCTATATGCAACCAGAAATTATTGTGCCTTGTAAAGACATAAAAATAAAAATAGGGGTTATATATATATGTTTTCTTTTACTTATATTATTATTATTATTATTATTATTATTATACTTAAGATCATTTATTTTATTTTATTTTTATTTTTGTACATTTTCCAAACATAAAAGAAACAAATAAAAAATAAAAATAAAATAAAATGTCCCAGATTTTATTGAGAAAAATTATCTTTTTTTTATTGTTATCATTATTATTGTGGTGCATATTATAAGAGAGACAGGGATTCAAGAACTTACCTCGTGGCGTTTGACTCTCGCGAATTACTTGCACGATTTTTCTTTGTACCTATTTTAAAACAAAGAATATTTTGTTAGTTTTTCTAAATGGTGGTTGGTTTGTGACTTCGAATATCTTGTGGAGTTTGAATTTAAATCTATGTTGGTTGAAAGAATCATCATATTGACGATCACGCGAATAGCTTGAAGATGCTTTAGAGACGGTCCTTATCTTCCCTTGAAACACTTCTCATGAACATTTTGACCCATTTCCATTTTGTGCACGTTGTGTGGTTCATCCTTTCCAAAACAACTTTCTTGCTTTACCGATTTTTCACACGGTATCAATTTTGATATATATATTTTCTCGATTGGTTCACAGCCCTAGTCAATGTTGTGCGTGTCCCTAACATTCAACTGGAAATATCGTAGTCAATTTCGTGACTTTAATTTGACTTTCTCACTTGACACGAGTTTACGCTGAATGAGACTCAAAGAATACCAAACACAAGTACAAATGACACAAATGAAAGGGTTATGAAAGAAAAGTTATGTCTTTAGAAGAAGGAAATAAGTAAATGTTTAAAAGGAATGAAAAAAAATCTTATCTGAAAGTACGTGACCACTTTAATGAATCATGACATGCATTTGGACTAAACGTTTGATCCTTCTAAGTTGTCCGAATCTCATGAAACAATGTTGTACCTTTCAGTCTATAGCCTGATTTCTATCTTGATTGTGTTCATGCCAAGACGGAATGCCATCATTTGATCAATGGTGCTCTTCATGGTTTTCCACCAATAAGATATTTTTATCTCTTTCTCTCAACTTACTATCCTCTTACGGTGCCCGTGAGGGTTTTCACTCGTAAGACTCTTTTTTTTTTTGAACGCACCGTAGGTCACAATGTCATGTCTCAGCCCCTGGAGAATTGAAGAACATGATTATTGTTTTATTTAGTGATTAGACCGAACCCCAATGAAGGGTTGCCTACGTATCCTCTTAGGAATCAGGTCGAACGTAGTTCAATGAAACTTTTTTTTTCTTATTCTTATTCTTCTTTTTGATTTTTTTTTTGTTTTTTTTTTTTGCACCAGACAAGTGGTGTTTGAAATAAAGGATGATACATTTTTGTCCTCTCATCATGAGAATGTCAATCACGAGAGTGTCATAACAAAGAGTGTTAAACGTAGTATCTTTTGATCGAATCTGCGTTAACAATTGTGTCGATTGCCTTTTCCTCTATATCTACCAGTTGCAATGCTCCTTTTAATAGCACTTGTTTAATAACATAAGGGCCTTGCCAATTTGGGGCAAACTTTCTGTTGGCCTCGTCTTGATGGGGAAGGATGCGTTTCACAACAAGTTGACCGACTTCAAAATTTCTTGGGCGTACCTTCTTGTTATAAGCTCGAGCCATCCTTTGCTGATATAATTGACCAAAGCAAATTGATGTCAACCATTTTTCGTCTATCAGTGCTAATTGTTCTAACCTTGATTTAACCCATTTTGTGTCCTCAATTTCTGCTTCGACAATGATTCGAAGAGAAGGGATTTCAACTTCTGCGGGTATGACTGCCTCAGTTCCGTAAACCAATAAGTAAGGAGTTGCATCGACTGACGTACGAATAGTTGTGCGGTATCACAAGAGAGCAAATGGTAGTTTTTCATGCCAATTTCTAGATCCTTGCATCATTTTCCTAAGAATCTTCTTGATGTTTTTATTTGCCGCTTCAACAGCCCCATTTGCTTTTGGTCGATAAGGGGTTGAATGAGGATGAACAATTTTAAATTGCTCACAAACTTCCTTCATCAGGTGGCTGTTGAGATTCACTGCATTGTCTGTAATAATGATTTTTGGTATGCCGAAACGACATATGATGTTTGAATGAACAAAGTCCACCACTGCTTTCTTGGTGACTGATTTGAATGTGACAGCTTCCACCCATTTGGTAAAGTAGTCGATGGCAACTAAAATAAACCGATGCCCATTAGATGCTTTCAGCCCAATCGGCCTAATAACGTCCATTCCCCAAGCCACAAAAGGCCACGGAGCAAACATAGGGTGCAACTCTAAAGGGGGTGAGTGAATCAAGTCGCTATGAATTTGGCACTGATGGCACCTGCGTACAAATCGGAAGCAATCTCGCTCCATGGTCAACCAATAGTACCCTGCCCGGATAATCTTGTTTGCTAGAACATAACCATTCATGTGAGGACCACAAACCCCTGAATGCACCTCATTCATAATTGTTTCTGCTTCTTGAATATTCACACATCGCAATAGATTCAAAGCTGGAGTGCTTTTATATAAGATATCACCACTCAAGAAGAACCCATTGGCGAGTCGCCTAATAGTTCTTTTTTTTATCTCTATCAGCATGTATTGGATATTCTTTAGCTTTTAAAAACCGTTTGATATCGTGATACCAAGGCTCACCACCTGGCTCTACTTCAATTATATTGCAATAACCATGTTGATTCTTAACTTGGATTTCTAACGGGTCAATATAGGTATTACCCGGGTATGGAAGTATCGAGGCTAGGGTGGCCAAAGCATCAGCTAACTCATTGTGAAACCTGGGAATGTACCTGAATTCAATGGACTTGAATCTTTTGATGAGGTTTTCTAAACATTGTTTGTACGGCATGAGTTTAATGTCTCGAGTCTCCCATTCGCCTCAAGCTTGTCGAATGAGCAAATCGGAATCCCCTAAAACCACTAACTCCTGCACATCCAGATTTATTGCCATATTCAAACCCATGATGCAAGCTTCGTATTCTGTTGTGTTGTTGGTAGAAAAGAATCGAAGTCGTGCTGTGGCAGGATAATGACATTCGTTTGGTGAGATAAGAACTGCCCCAATTCCTACTCCATTTTTGTTGACAGCCCCATCAAAATATAATTTCCACACGTGACCATCATTAGGAATTTCTTCATCAATAGAGTTGATTTCTTCATCAGGGAAGTATGTCCTTAGGGTCTCGTATTCGTCATCGACCGGATTTTCTGCCAAATGATCGGCCAACGCTTGTGCTTTCATGGCGGTGCGAGTGACATAAATAATATCAAATTCCGTAAGCAAAATCTGTCATTTCGCCAACCTACCTATTGGCATGGATTTTTGAAAAATATATTTCAAAGGATCCATTCGAGATATAAGATAGGTCGTGTAGGACAAAAGATAGTGTTTCAATTTTTGGGCAACCCAAGTCAAAGCACAACAAGTCTATTTTAACAGAGTGTACTTTGCCTCATAGCTTGTGAACTTTTTGCTCAAATAATAAATGGCTTGTTCCTTTTTTCCCGTAATGTCATGTTGTCCTAAAACGCAACCAAATGAATTATCCATCACTGAAAGATATAAGAATAACGGCCTACCAGGTTCTGGTGGGACCAATACCGGAGGGTTTGCTAAATATTCCTTAATTTTGTCAAAAGCCTCCTGACACTCACTTGTCCATTTGATAGCAGCGTCCTTTTTCAACAACTTGAATATCGGCTCACATGTGACGGTGAGTTGAGCAATGAACCTGCTGATATAGTTTAACCTTCCCAGAAAACTCATGACTTCAGTTTTGGTTTTTGGAGGTGACAATTCTCGAATGGACTTTATCTTAGAGGGGTCCAATTAAATGCCTCTTCGACTAACTATAAAACCCAAAAGGTTGCGAGATGGCACTCCAAATGCACATTTAGCTGGATTAAGCTTGAGGTTGTACTTTCTCAATTTTTCGAAGAATTTTCTTAGATCACGCACATGGTCCGCTTGCGTTCTAGATTTAATGATGACATCATCGACATATACCTCAACTTCTTTAGGCATCTTGTCATGGAATATGGTAGTCATAGCTCTCATGTAGGTTGCTCCCGCATTCTTTAGACCGAATGACATGACTCTATAACAATATGTACCCCATGGGGTGGTGAAAGCAGTTTTTTCTGCATCTTCTTCATCCATGAGAATTTGGTGATATCTGGTGTAATAGTCCACAAAAAATTGAATCTCGTGTTTGGCACAATTATCAACCAAGATGTGAATGTCGGGTAATGGAAAATTGTCCTTTGGACTTGCTTTGTTTAAATCTCTGTAATCAACACAAACTCTGATCTTTCCATCTTTCTTTGGCACTGTCACAACATTAGCCAACCAGGTAGTGTATTGGACAACTCTGATCACATTTGCAGTCAGTTGCTTCATGATTTCCTCTTTAATTTTATTGCTCATGTCTGTCTTAAACTTTCTCTGCTTTTGCTAGACAGGTAGAAAATCGTGATGTATTGGAAGTTTGTGAACTACTAAATCAACATTTAAACCCGGCATGTCATCGTAGGACCAAACGAAAACATCTTTGTATTCAAATAAAACTTGAATTATGTCGTCTTGAATGTTCCGATCAACATGAATACTTATCTTTACTTCTCTCACTTCTTCAGGAGTTCCTAAATTAACCACCTCAGTTTCACTTAAATTAGGTTTAGGCTTATTTTCAAATTGATCCAATCCCTTTTTTATTTCTTCGTAAGCTTTATCTTCATCATATTCGTCAAACTTTGGATTCATTGTTTCGAGATCAGACAACGTTTTAGGATCTAACTGTAAACTCCGCATGCATGTCATATTATTAAAGTCGACATTAACGTAACTGGAATGAAAAATAAGAGGACATATATTAGAAAGAGTAAGAACAAATAAGATGATTGAATATGATTGTGAAACTAGAACTTCATTGCGTTAAATGAGAAATGATAGAAGGGTTAACACCAAAGTGAGACAACTAAAAGGTTTGAATTACAACCCTGAGAAAAATCCAAATAAATAAATTAAAAGCAGCAAAATAAACTACCAAGACTCCCTCCTTGTAGGGAGATGAGTGGCTTCCCAGTTGTTGAGCTGGACATTCGGGCCGACGAATTGCACATCCATATGTCTAGTGCCTTCACCCATCTGAGTCATGTTTACGTCATAAAACATTTCCTTGGTACCTTGGCATATTTCATCCACATCATTCTGGATAGAGAAGTCTGGACTCGGTTCACCTCGAGATTTAACGAAAGATTGAGCAATATGAGGGATTGGCTTCAACAAATTCCAAACATTTCTTTTACGATCTTTTGCCCATTTTCTATCAAATCTAGTTGGATTGAAACCCAAATCGAATATCTCTTGATTACTCATCGGATTGATGGGATCTACAATTTCTTGCAAAGATAACCCTAGTCCCTTTCCAGGTTCATAGCCGTTTTGTACCATCTGGGACACCACCATGACTGAAGCAGATGATAAATGAGGTTGTGGTATAGGCTTCCCTACCGAAAACCGATTGACTGTTATAATTTCAAAAGCCTGATAGTTGAGGGATTCACAACCTCTTTTGGCCTCAATGCATAGTATTGAAGGATCTCGGGTGATTGGGAGATCATCTTCACCATGGACAATGATTTCCAGTTTATCATTCTCAAATTTGACCACTTGGTACAGAGTAGATGGCACAGCTCTAGCCAGGTGGATCCATGGCCTACCCAAAAGTAGATTGTAAGAAGTGTCCATGTCTATTACTTGGAAAGTGATTTCGAACTCCACTGGTCCAATTGTAACAGTTAAGTATATTTCACCAAGAGTGTCCCGTTTTCCGCCATCAAATATATGCACACAGACATTGTTAGTACGAATTCTATCCGTGTTGATTTTAAACCTTTGTAGAGTAGAAAGAGGGCATATGTCTACACCTGATCCTCCATCGACCATGATCCTCTTCACATAGTGTTCTTCACATTTCACGGTTAAATGTAACGCCTTATTATGCCCAGATCCTACCAAAGGCAATTCATCATCAGTGAAAGTGATTCTATTTACCTCAAATATTCGGTTGGCCATCTTTTCCAAGTGACCCACCGTGATACTTTCTGAGATATGTGCCTCATTTAAGATTCTGGTCAAAACTTGACGATGCTCTTTAGAATGTATGAGTAATGACAACAAGGATATCTGAGCGGGTGTTTACCTCAACTGATCAATAACAGAATAATCTTGAACTTTCATCTTTTTCAAGAACTCTTCAGCCTCTTCCTCAGTGACAGATTTTTTAACCGGCATCTGATTTTCTTTGGCTTGTTTGTCTCTTCTTAATTTTTCTGGAGCATAACACCTCCCAGAACGAGTTAATCCTCTTGTTTCATTTGTTTCTTCAATAATCTCCTTTCCCTTGTGGGTAACAACGACTTTGTTGTAGTTCCATGGAACGGTCTTGGTGTTTGTCATCGAAAGTTGCGTTGCAATTTGTATCACAATTGGCTCTTTCACACTTTCTTGATTTTGACCAAATGTTCGAAGCTTACCAGGAATGTATAATTTTGGTCCATTCAACGGTACTTCTCTTCTTTATACACCTCGAGGGACATACACCACTAGTTTTCTCGAGTCTCCAAAATTTGAACTTGCACCATTCACAATTATCGATGCCTTTTGTATGGGTTCTAAAACCATACTCGACCCTTCTTTTGAATCCCTGCTTTCCATTTTTGTTCTACATGTTTGCTCACAATCTTCATAAATGTCTACCATCCCCACAACATGCTCCTTATTGTGAGCAGGGAGTGGGTTATTGGTGACATTTGGCGCCTCCTCATTGCGTATCTCAATTACATTATCCTCAATCAACTTCTCAATGACTCTTTTTAGAGTCCAACAATTCTCTGTGCTATGATCTGGAGTGTTAGCGTGATACTCACATATAACAGTTAGATCAAAGCCTCTTGCATTCGAATTGACAAAATAGGGATTGAAAGGTTCAACCAATCTCAATTGTACTAATTTCTGCAACAAACTCGTATATGACTCTCCAATTGGGGTAAAGTTTTCTTTCCGACCTTGTTCTCTTGTATAATCCATCCGGGGACGTGGATTATGGGGTGCCTGAAAATTTTGTTGTTGGGGGCGAGAACCTTGTGGGGCAGGTGCCCGCCATTGTTGGCGCTGAGGAGGTCGGACATATGCTTGAGTGTTGAGAAATGCATATTGGGATGGGTAATAATGTTGAGGAGAATTAGATTGTTCTTGTTGGACTTGAACATAAGGGTGGTTCATGCCCATTTGAACACCTCTCGATCCAGACGTCATCATGGACCCTTCCTCCTTCTTTTTTCGATTTACAAAATTACCTTACCCGCTTTGTATTGCTTGCGTGGTAGCTCTAATGGCTGTCTGGCTTACAATTTTACCCGATTTTATGTCGTTCTTTACGATTTCTCTGATCTTAATTGCTTCGGCGAAAGGCTTTCCCATTGCAGCGAGAAGGTAATGAAAGTAGTCAGGTTCTTGTGCCTGGAGAAAAACATCAATCAACTCATAGTCTTTCATCGGCGGTTTGACTCTAGCCGCCTGCTCCCTCCATCTTATGGCATATTCCCTAAAGCTTTCAGACGATTTTTCTTTATATTAGCTAGGGAATTGCGATCCGAAACGATATCGATATTGTATTGGAATTGTTGGACAAAATCTTGCGCTATTTCATCCCAGACATGCCATCGAGCAATATCTTGATCGATAAACCATTTTGAGGCTACACCCGTTAGACTTTCTCCAAAGTAAGCCATAAAAAGTTCTTCTTTTCCTTCGGCTCCCCTTAGCTGATTACAAAATCTTTTCAAATGAGCCACTGGGTCGCCATGACCATTATACTTATCAAAATTTGGAGTTTTGAACCCTATAGGCAAGTGAACATCTGAAACATGCATAAGTCCTTGAACGAGACACTTTTGTGCCCTCCCGGCCCTTGCATATTCCTTATGTTTTTCTCCAAACTCCTCATTTTTCTTGCAATTTCTTTATGTTCCTCGTCCTTAATGGTTTTTTCAACCTCGACTGGGAAACTGTATTGATGAGTGTGGTGGTAAGAATCAGGAATTTTGAAAGTCAATTTAGGGGTCTGACCTTGGCCATATTGATCTCTGGGTATAGGATCATCATTGGATTTTTGTACTAGTGTTGGTTGAGGAATTGCATTAGTTTGCACAGTTGGCATGAAGAGTGGATTATTCATCATGGGTGGATTCAATGGGTGTACCGAGGAAGTTCCAGCAGTATTAGATGTGTTAACGTAGGGTCCAAATCCAGGTGGATAAATCGGGTCACTTGTTGAGACTTGAATGGGGAATGGCATATTCACATTCAGGTATTCCCGAATTGAAGATGGGGGAGCCTGCCCATTCATCCAAGCTTCATACATTTCGGCCATCTGTTGTCTCAACATTTTGACCTCTTTTACAGATACTGACTCTTGTGCAACCATTTGATTTTGGACTTCGTCATTTCCCGACTCTATTCCGTCTTTGCGTGTCATTTTAGCTTTCCCTTTTGATCTTGTGTTATATTGATGAGATGCCAGCTTTCTTCACAAACCAACCACCTTTAAACTCTTTCTCTCTTATATATAAAAACAAATGTGTTAGGATTCAACACTTTACAATATTAATCACACGTTGTATGTTATGCGCCTAAATTATTCTTATTTCTACAATGAGTTTTGGAAGACTTTTATGTTTCATCCTGGCTTTGGACGACTTGCTTATGTCTTTTAGTCCCATACTTTATAATCTGAATATTTTGAACGCATTTTGATCGAACCTGTTGAAAGTTGCCTACATATGATGTTGAACATGAATCAGATCATTACGTAGTTTGTGAAGAAGAATTATTAAAAAAAAAACACGACATTTATTTATCTTAACATGAAGACATCATTCAAATCAAAATGTTCTTAAAATAAATGACCAAAACATCAAAGTACTTAAAGATTGAAACAAACTTCGACAAAAATGAAAATAAAAGAAATAATAATAATAATAAAAAAATCTTTCTCCAATATTTCTCGACCATCAATTGCCCCCTAGGCTAGAGTAAGCCTTGAACAAAGCTTTTGGCAGATGTGGGGCCAGTGCACGCACATGTCGACCCAGGCTCTCATCACTCCGATGTAGATAACCACCATAAACATCAATCAAGCTCTCTGTCAATTGAAGCACTTGTCCTTTGGCCTCCTCCATATTCTCATGACAATTCTGCAACCATTCTTGAGTAGTACCAACCGTGTGGGTCAAATCCTCTTCATGTGTCTGAAGCTCTTCGATTTGATTATGAAGTTCTTCACGCTCCCCCATCCATTGGTTTCTCTCGATCGCGACTTATGCTTGATACGATATGAAACGCTTTGCTATGTCTGTTTCTCATCCCATCGAAGCTTTTAACTGATTTTGTAGTCTAGCATGTGTGTGCATTAAGAGGGTCTTTTCTTTTTTATACTCCTCCTCTTGTTTCTCCATAGCGCCTGTGACAATTCCCAAATCCTCATGTAAGGTTCGAATGGTGGATTGATGTTCCTTTTCAGCCCTTTTCTAAATCAACCTAACTCTCTCTTTGAATATTGCATCACGTTGAGCCAGCTCTTCTCTAGCATTCTTTAGATCATTACTGAGGATATCCAGAGTAGACCTATAATTTCTTTCCACCTCGAGCCGAACTTGCTTGATTCTGACTTCAATTTTCTCTTCTCGATCTCTGAGTTCTCGCGCTGATCCTTCGGGCATTACTTTGAGGGGGGCTTGATCAAAGAACCAATGGAGGTATGAGGGGTCTACTTCTCCTTCAACACGATCGTCTACCATAGCTTTCGAGCTTAAAGTTCGACTACCACCCCAAATCTTTTGAGCTTCTGATTCTCTATCTCGATCTTCAGACGACACCTCCCATACGAAACTCTGTGTATCCTCGGCCCTAGGTAAGATTTGTCTTTGTCCTAATTGGCGTAGCACCCGAAGGGGTATGTATGGTTGGAATCCTCGAAGGCCTGTCAGAACAAAGAATGGACGATAGGAAGACATAACAATTACCTCACTCGCAGGGAACCAATGATAGTTCCATGTAATATCAGATGCAGTTAATTTAAGAAGATAATGTTTCCACGCTTTGACACCTTTTGGCAATTTGTCTACTAATTCCTTCATCCTGTCTGGGTGGCTCAAAATATAATTCGTCCATTCAGATTTAAAATCTGTTCCAAAACGATGGCGATACAAGTGCTCCAAAAACCACATTTGCAATAAAATGCTACAACCTTCAAAAAAGTCTTCCCCTTCCCTACATTTAGTCAAACCCCGATAAATGTCAGCCAACATCATTGGCAAGATAGTGGATTTCTTTTTCTTCATCATAACAACGACTATTCACGACAGACGAATACTGATTTTTTTATCCCTCCTCGGAAAAACCATGGTTCCCAAAAAGGCCACCATAAATGCTTCTTGTCTATGCTTTTCCCAAGTAGAGAGGTGTTGCTCATTTTTAAGTTGCTTCCCGTAGTCTGAAAATCCTTCTTTCTTTCCATATATTAAGTATAGAAATTCCAACGAAACCAACCCATTATCGAAACACTCCTTATGAGAATGGATGATGTGCATTTGTTCTAAAAATTTGTTCCCGCTGACGCTTCTTGGGGCTATGATTGTTTTTCTTCGGAGATCCTTGCCTAACCCTGTGAAACCACCCAATTCCTCTAATGTAGGCGTCAACTCAAAATCACTAAAGCGAAACACATTGCTTGTAGAATCCCAAAAAGGGATCAAAGCATCGATCAAATCTCTGTCACGACTAAATCTCATGATATCTGTGAGGAAACCAAGATGTTTGAATATCTCAGTTCGCCTAAAATCATGCATATCGTTCCACCAAGCCATGAGTAGTGGTGGGGTTTTATCCGTGATCATGAACTTTGGGGGATCATTGACCATTTCGACTGCTTCATCCCTTGGTCTTTTATCACATCTCATAGATCTCATGATTACCTGGCTAGGAAAAGAAACTCGTGATTTAAAACCAAATTTAACTTATGAAATTTTGATTATTCGAAATGATTTGTCGGAGTAGTTAAAAAAATTTAAAAAAATATGAAATAATGACTCAGAATGCCTAAAGTGGTCATTCTTTTGAAAACGACTTTTGTTGACCTTCCTTAGGGGAAGCATAGGTTGTTTTCTGAGAGAATGACCGGATAAAGAGATAATTTTGACAAGTGAATTATGAAGAAGAGAAAGAGAAAAAAAAAGGGTGGACATGCTGTCACGACCCGAGAGCACCCCCAAGTCGTAACATGCGCATTCGACCTCTCGGAGGTCTCACACAAGCCCTTAGCATTCATCACATTAGATATGAAAAATAGTGCGGAATTAAAAACTCTTTAAATAAAATCCCATAAGACTCAAAGGTCACTTTTAAAAACATCATTCAAAAGTACACAAGCGGAATACTAAGTCTCTTAGCCATCTTAGACATAAACGTGAAAACATACTAGGGACACGACCCTTTACAATCAAAAGAAGTCTATTAAGTCTATTACAAGAATCTTATCATAAAACTAGAATAGAAAAGTCTTGCCCTCGACATATGAGGACATACCACAAAATCTAGGAAGAACTTCAAATCCCAAGTTTACTACAAAACCCGCTCACTTGCCGGAACCTACACTTGTAGAAAATAGAGAAATATGGAATTAGCACAATTAAGTACTAAGTATGATGACCATGCAAAAACATGCTAAAAAAGGACATTTATTTGAAATATGTGCTTTCATGCCATTTTTGATAAAACCTTCATATCACAATTATAAGAGACACATTTCAAGTCATCATCCACATATAAGACAATACCCACATAATAGACATACTCAACTAGTACCAATGTACAATACATGAATATAATTGACAAGTAAGCCTTTTCATCATTTCATGACCTCTATCTCAAGTTACCCAAAGCCACACTTAAGTGAAACATGAAGTGACCGCCCATACAATCTCTTTATATACACCTAAGTGTTCCTAAGGGTTACCATAGATAAGGAATGTACCATTACAATATAACATGCTAAGTCAAAATTCTTTAATGAACCACTTTAGGAGACATTTAAGCACATAAGGGGACTTTCACATAATAGTCGTTAGACTTAGGGAACTCACTTTAGTATCTTCAAAGCCTACTCGTGCCATGTGTAGATAGCATCCCATACTACTACCTACACGTTGTAGAACCTATCCAATAACTAGAGTGCACATCCCACATGATGGGAATAGGCATAACCGACATAGACCATACTAGCTAGGTATGGAATCCGGAGTCTATCCTACTCCGTGGAGGTTGTTCTACTTGCCAAAGGTAGAACTAATAAGCAACCCATGTAGGCACATGGTTTAGGAGATGTCCAAGGAAGTTCATTGTGCCTAATCTCATACTCAACTAGGCCACCTTCCTAACCACATCCACTCGGTGCTAGCCTTGTTTCCCATAGAGTATTCAATCACATATGTACTTAGAGAGGGTTCCTTTTCTAGTTCAACCAACTCATAGTACCTCTTCCCAAGAAAGGCCCCATTTCTTAGTCATGGCCAATCAAGGTTCATAAGGATAGCTCATTTGACTTTCTTAGATAAGGATTTTCATGCCGTTCCGGCTCCATCCATCTCTAAGTCTATCATCTCACTCAAGAAGGAAACTTCGCCCTAAGGCCAATCCTTCAAGGTTATACATTTACTTAGTAAAGCTAGACTTATGAAAAGGCACCATTTCTTAGTTTTGCCGATTCAAGTCTTGGCCTAGAATTCCTCTTTTAGCATTTATAGAAAGGGCACCATTTCTTAGTTCTAGCCCACTTCACACATTCATGCATTTAAGACTTTAAGTAACAAGGAGGGACACTTTAGTCTACCAACCAAGTCACAACATTATCATCTAAGGATACTTCATAATCCAACATCATTTCATATATATACTTCATGAGAAAATCATACTTTAAACCACAATGCTATCCATTTTACGTAGGATCATCACAAGATCACGTAAACTCTTTCACATCATACCTTCACACATAAAACTTCACATAAAACTTTACATATAGCTTTATATAGGACTTTACATATAGCCTCATTTATATATATAATATACAATACAATAACACTTTGTACAAGATCACCTTATAACCATAAGAATACCTTCACATAGTACAATAACATTTCATAACTTGATAACACTTTAATTCAATAGATAATGCCTTAAAGGTCATATTCATAATACAATCCATAATTAAACACCTCCACCATAAGTGGATCAAACCAAGCAAGAACAATTATGTCAATAATATGAGATTAAATCAACTTACCATCCTCCAAAGCCATCCTCAACACTAATCAATAGATATAGAAAATCATAAATATCAACAATACAATCTATTCTAAGCATAAATTCATCAATACCCAATCATTATCAACAAACCCATTTCGTAAGTCAAATATAGAAATTTGTGAAATCAAGGGTTCATGAGATTTTTCACTTGAATACATCAATTTAATATCAACAATATCACAATCCATCACTTAAAACCACTTAATGCAAGAACCCTTGAGTAGAGTAAGAAATAGAAGTTTTTCATAACTTTTGAGAATTTGAAAACCCTTTGAAATTGGTTCTAAAG
>NC_064285.1:17031945-17045852 GCF_019186545.1 Solanum stenotomum
TTGAATCACTTAATTTGGACTCAAAATGAAGGAGCAATCTCAAGTTGAAGTTGAAGGAAAAAAATTGGATGAATTTCGTCCTAAATTCTGGAAATTTCCAGATTCCCACTCCTCTGCCACGTGGCGTCACGTGGCTCTGCCACGTCACCGCCGCGTCAAAATTCTACAACCCTTCAAACTTAAATTTCGATGTTTCGGACTCGTTCGGAGTCGGAAAAATACAAACCTTATATGGAATCTGATTGGAAATGATATTTCGGACTCAACGGTGAAGGCGGAATTTCCATTTGGAGCTCGTTTCGATGAAAAGTGGGTCCCACACCCAGTATCGTTTTGAGCCAGATTTCACAATTGCCATCTAAAGCCTCGGAAAGTGAACAAAGGGTCGTTCTAGACCAAAATCGATCTTCCGAAGCTAACCTAGCTGTCAGAATTTTCATCTGAGCACGTCTTCCAAAAAGGTTGACCAAAGTCAACTTTTCAAGTCATTACAGGTGCTCCCTATTCTAAATATGTGTGACTAAAAATCCTTCACCATGAACCAAAGATCCACTGGCTATCTTGACAGAAGTGGGGTGCGTAGTCGCAATTTTCATAATTGTATTATGAAAGACTCAGAGGGGTGCGCGAGAGAAGACATTTATAATTCAATTCAAATAATATTAAAATAGTAAAAAAGTAAACAATTAACACATTCAGCCAGCAAATACAATATCCAAAACATAAATGAAGAAATAAATAAATAAAGTCATACACAAGTCAATATTTACAAGCTCGAATTCTGGTTATTGCCTAGCGGAGTCGCCATTTGTCACGCCCTTATTTTCCCTTACAAAATTTAAATGTATGTTTTGATAGAAAAAGAGTTTCTCCAATTAAAGTGACATTTTGAAAAGGGATTATTTTATTGTTCAGAGTCGCCACTTGGAATTGAGTTTTGGTATTCCAAGTCACCTTATTATTTAAACCCCTAATCAAAAGCAATTTTGACTCTTTATTTTTATTGGTTTGTGAACTAGAAATTCGAGTAAGGAATTCTGTAGATCAAGGGAAAGCTGTTAGGCACCCATCAAGTCCCGTGGTTCTAGCACAGTCGCTTTATTGACTATATATATGACTTAAATTAATTTTTGAATATTATATTATTAACTTAATAAAAATTTTATTTACCCTCATTCTTTGATTTATTTTAAACCCATTTAAGACTACTTTATTTTATTAATGTATGTTCATTAATTAAAAATATGTATATCACATAATTTTATTTAAACATAATAATAAAATAAAGTTAAGAGATGGATATTTACAAATCTTGAAATGTCTTGTAATTTCTTTTCTTCTCCTTTACTTTTTCATGTATTTGTATTTATTTATTATTATCGTGGATAGAAAATATGTAGGTATCTAATTGCTAGGAATTAGAATTTGTGTAGGATTGAAATTTTTTGAGTTTGAGTATTTTAGGATTGTGTATTTTTTTAGTTAGATTTAAAATAGAAATAAAATTTTATGTGATTTGGAATTAGTTTTAGCAAGAAATTCTAAATAGATTTGGACTATTTTTAGAAAGATTTTTCCTTCTTAATTTTTAATTTCTTTTTTTTCTTACTTTTTTTTCCCTTTTTACGTTTTGGTTTATATTTTTATTAATTTTTTTTTCATTCTGTCTCTTTGCATTTTTATTTTTATTTTACATTTTTTTTTCTTTCTACTTTATCCTTTATTTTTATATTTTTAATTCTTTTTGGACATTCTGTTTCTCTTTTTTTTTTTTATGGTTTATTTTATTTAATTATTTTAATCATCTTTTTTTTTTTTAATCATCTAACTTTAAGATCCACAAACTTGGAACCCCGAACAAAACCTCTTAACTCTAGACTTAATTCTCAAAAGAAAAACTCACTTTTCTTCTCTTTGCTTTTGCTCTAGTTTTTTTTTTAATCTCTGTGTATGTGTGTCTGCCTC
Source organism: Solanum stenotomum (assembly GCF_019186545.1). NCBI lineage: Eukaryota > Viridiplantae > Streptophyta > Magnoliopsida > Solanales > Solanaceae > Solanum > Solanum stenotomum. The sequence continues at coordinate 17,033,911 of NC_064285.1, forward strand.
TATAATCTCTCTATTGAGTGTGTTTTTATAATATTTTAGGTGTGAGTTTGGTGCTAACTTAATGGAATGTGAAAGTGTGGGGAGTTTAGTTTGAAATCTAGTTGAGAATTTTAGGGTTGAGATAAGGGAATAGAAAAACAAATTAAAAAAATAGTAATATAATATTAACAAACAATTAATAAAAAATAATAATAAAAAAAAAGAACGAAGAGAAAAGAAAGAAAAAAATAATAAAAAGAAAGAAACATGTAAAAAAAATGAGAAAAGATCGTGCAAGAGGAAAAATAAATAGAAAAAAAAAATAATAAACTTAATGGGAGGAGGATTTTTAGGAAATAAATTAAGGAAGTTGGGGGTAATTAGGATAAAGGTTAGGTAATTTACTATTGTTAGTATTCTTGTTTTTATCTTTTTCTTTTCCTTTTTTTCTACTTTTTCATAAGATATACGATTATAATTTTTTATTTTTTTTAGACTAGTTAAAAGTTAAAGGATTAAAAAAAATACATTAAATTCACAAGCTTTCTTTATTAAACTTTAACCATAAAGTGAGCTTATAGTTTGTTGTAATTTTCAGTTTATTTATTTATTTTTCATTTATTTTAAATATAACCCTACTGAAATAATAATATTTAAGTATCAAAATTGGGTGTAAAATCTTTATGTTTTTGGTCAAAAATTAGGTGTTCACAACTATATTGTTACATGCTATAGGGTTTGACCAAATGATAGCAGAAGCTTTCACTAGAAAACAATGTAAAGCTTAATGTTGATCAAACAACATGATCTGAACTAATGTGTTTGGGTCCAGTAATCTCAAATTGGACTTTGAACTGTCATCACATATATACATAGCATATGCATAATCATAAACAACGATTGTACCATTGTCTTTAGAAAATTGCACCACTTTAGTCAGCTGCACCCCTAATGCTGCCAAATCAGTTGGATTATTTCAACCATTTGTATTAAGTTTTAGCTTGTTTGTGAATATGGATTGATTATGTTATATTTCGTAATACTATTATATTTAAACAATTTAGTTAGTATTCTCATATAAAATTTACACATGAAGGATTCATAATCTTGAATCAAACAAAGAAAGTTGTACATGCAATTATCTATTACAAATAAATATGATTTTTTCAAGTGTGCCACATGAAATAAACAATACGATACACTATCCATCTTAAAGAAGACATATGTTAATCAATATTTCTACATTATGAAATACAATTTTTATTCGGAAACAACATCTTGATATGTATGTGGATATAAGGAGGAGACTGTAGTTTCTTAAAATTAAGACAAACTTTAAGATATGAAACATTTACAAACATAATCAATGTTACTTATGTTTACCTATAAACTATATATATGTTATTAAAATATTTTAAAAATAAGGAAAGTGTCACACTGAGTATAAGATATATGAGAACTACATAAGAAAAATGTTATACCAATTCAATTGACTGTTTATAGCTACAAACAATTATCCTTTCCTAAATTTAGTCACTTATAACTTACATATTTTAGCATCATCTATATCATTTTTAAAAAATGTACTAATTAACATGGAACACACGTGTCCAGAAACTAGTATTTACTAAAAGTGGGAAGCCACAAACGTAAAGTTGAAATACTATTTTACCCTTGTCTTAATTCAAAAGTTTATAAAATATCTAAGCAATTAAATATTAAATAATAATTATATCATATTATATTATATTAAATACTAAAAATGAAGAGGTGTTTTAAAACGCATTTTAAGAATGTCTCTCCATTCTCCAACATAACTTTTGAGCTTTTTACAGAATTCTAGGCAAACTTTTGGCTTATAAATATCATGTGCATGAGGTAAAATTATTATTGGCATATACATAAGCTAATTCGCCTTTCAAAGCTCAGAAGAAAAAAGAAACTAATTTCATCAATTACAGAAAATGCTTAAGCATGGAGATCACAGATTAAGGTAGAAGGTTGTAGTGGAGTGTTCTCTTGCTTTTCAAAGGTTTTAGGCTTAGTGGTGTCTGTCGTAGTAGTACTTTTATTCTTGTACTATCTTTCTTTTGCTTTCTACCAGCAATTGTTTTTATGGTGTTTCAGCTATTGCACTTTTTTTCGTTGTTATTGTTTTCGTAATAGTTGTTATATTATATTATATTCTCTTCACTGTCATTTTTCATTTTCATACTTTACTCTGATTTGCTATACTCGACTCATGTTGAGGGTCTTCTGAATTGAGGTAAGTCTATGCACACCCTACACTCTCTAGACAGATTTCACGAGATAGGTTATTATTATAAAAGAAATAGCTATAAAATCAAACAACAAATTTAAACGTTTGGGCTGAATTGATAAATGCACATCTATTTTCCTTTGTTAGCAAGTTTTGTCGAGAAATATGTTTATTCATCCTGTTTGATAAGTTATTGATAATTTTTAAGATTTCTTGTCGTTAAATTTCAATTCTCTTAGTTAATTCAGTATTTAGAGTTAGAGGCATTTACATGCATTTACAATAATCTAGAGCATGAAATTCAAATGGCATATTTCTATATACCATTATGGAGCTATATAATATTGATTTTCTTCACGTATTTATTGCTAGATGGTAACTGTGTTTGTCCGCTTTTTCGAGTGTATTTCTATTCAACAAATAAATAACTAAAGTAATGATTACAGTAAACATAATATGTAACATCCCGCACCTAGAAATGACTATAAATAGTTTAAAATATGAAAATATTGATTTTTGGAAAGAATAAGGAAATCTGAAAATTGCCTAAGTTAAGAAAGTAAGTTTTGGCCATTTTCAAACGGTCATAACTCCTAGATAAGGAACATTTAGTAACAGATCTTGATATGGTTGGAAATACCTTGGAGATATCTTTCCAACCCCACCTAGATTGCATGATTTTGACATCGTATGAGTGAGATATGCCTTTCGAAAGTTGGGTTGTTGGATTGAGGAAAGTCCCAAATCGGATTTAGGGAAGGGCAAAGTAGTCTTTTCTCTAATTAATTTCCTAATTTGATTTTAGGGATTTATTGGGGTAAAAACATGAATTAGTCAGTTTGGAAAATTGAGAAATACGCTTAGGGCTTGGAGAAGAGAGAAAAGAAGAAAGAAAGGGAGAAAAAGGCAAGAATTCGTCAAGATCATCCAAGCTTGCAAGTAGAATTCGTCGAGGGTGATCCCTATTAAGGTATGTGAGATATTTTCATGTTGGGTTAGTTCACCCACACTCTCATCTTATTTCTATTCAGAGAATGGTTGTTGATTGAATGAAAAGTTAGGGAGTTCTTCAAGAACATTGTTGAGATTCGTTAATTTCTTATTGGTGGAATTGTTGATGCTTGGAGGTTGAGTTGATTTATGTGTCCAGGGTGTTTTCGAGTTAGATTGGTTGTGTATTGAGGTTTCAATTGATCCTAAGTGTTTAGGGAAGGAACTAGGGAAAATTGGAGGGCTTAGAGATGAAAAACAGATACGAAAAATCGAGAACACCTGGGTAACGGGACTAGGGCGCCGCGCCAGCCAGCGCGCCCAAAGCAGCCTCTGAAGTTTTGGCCTTGGGGTGCTGCGCCAGCCAGAGCGCCCCACAAACTTCTCTGAAGTTTGGAGCCTGGCGCTCCACGCCTCTCAGAGCGCCAAGGACGCCAGTTCACCCCATTCTTCCCCCATCTTTTCGTATTAGTTTCTAATCAATGTACCTACGTTTTCTAGTTGAATCCAACACTCTAAGGTGCATCTAGATATCATGAAATCATCCATAAACATGAGATCATGAACCTTGAATCCATAATTCAATTCAAGGAAAGTTAAGATCAAAGTCAAAGAAGTTAAGTGTCAAGTCTAGAAGTTAAGAAACAAGTCAAAGCAAAGTTTCTTAAAGTTTGCAAGAGTCTTTAACAAATGTTTTAACTTCGTTTTAAGGCTCAAGTTTCAAGTTAAGCAAAGAGTAAAGAGTTGAGTTCATTTCTCAAAAAGCTATAAGTGGACTAAGTATTCCCAAAGAGTTTACAAATGTTTTCACATTTGAGCAAGAAAGAGAACATCGATTCTAAGAGAGCTTTAAAGCTAAGTTTTGAGTAATTATCTCAATTCAAAGAAAGAGTTTTGTTTTTCCAAACATATCAGCTAAGTATATTTTGGGAGTACTATTGAGCACTGATATGGGGATGCGAGTTCATATTAACTCAAGTCTCCATAAACCATGTAGCTATCATGGGTAGTAAAAAATCATACTTTTTAGATGACTCCTTAAGATGCTTTTAACATAGACTAGTGGATCCACTAAGTTAAGCGTTCTATATGACGGCAAAGTATAAGACAGTTCTGGTAGCGTGGGCAAGACGTTGTATCACCACTTAGGCTCATAGTGGTGGTTGTCGGTTAGAGAATCTCCCACAAAAGTTATATTAATTTTATATTTAAGTAAAGTTGAGTTTGTTATTACTTTATCTTTAACGAACTAAGTTGTTTACACTATTTTACAAGCTTTATATATATTACATGTGTCTTAGTGCTTTATATTGAGTTCAGTTGTTCATTAGTTAAACAGAGCCAAGGTAAGTGTTCATTTGTACTCCTTTCAAGCTTAAGTTGTGGTTTAGCATTCTAAGTCGCATACTCGTACATTTAATGTACTGATGCCAGTTGGCTTGCATCTTATTATAATGTAGACACAGGTAACTAGGATCAGCATCCAGCGCACCGTTGATTCAGTTGAGCGCTCCACAGTTAGTGGTGAGCCTCCTTGCATTTCGGAGGTCTCTTTTATTTCGCTTTCCTAGTTTTTTTTATTAGGACGTTGTGGGGTTTGTCCCAACATCCATCTCAGTATTATAGAGGCTCCATAGATAGTCAGACAGTTAGTATTGAGTCTCTCATCCATGTATTTGCAGATACTTTGTTTTGAGACATAAGTTGTCATTTTGGTTAAGATGTTATCATTTAAACTATTGTAATAAGTTTATTCTGTTGAGTTAAGTCTTCCACTGAGTTAAGTTAGCTAGGCCAAGGGTCCACTTGAGGCCAACGATGGTCTTCGAGTGCCGGCCACGTCCAGGGTATAGGCTCGGGGCGTGACAAACTTAGTATCAGAGCACAGAGTTCAAGAGCCCTATAGAGTCTATGAAGCCGTGTCTGTAGAGTCCTAGTTATCGGTGTGAAGCGCACCACATCTATAATTAGGAGGGTGCAACATTTAGGAAATTCTTTACTTCCTTCATATCTATTTCGTGCTTTAGAGTATATCTCTAAAAGTTTCCCTCTAATTCGTGCTTGTGTGTGTTTCAGATAACCATGCCTCCACGAAGAGCAGCATGAGGTCATCCAGTTAGGAGAAATATTGAACCATAAGAGCAAGGGGTACCTAATGCACCAAACGTGCAACCTCAAGGCGGGGTCACTAATGCCAAATTTCGTGAGGCTATCCGGATGTTGAGCCAAGATCTGACTAACTAGGTTGGGCAGCCAAGAGGACCAAGAAAAGATGGGGCTGACACTTCGAGGATTCGCGAATTCTTAAGAATGAATCCTCCTAGTTCACTGGTTCAGTCACTACTGAAGATCCGAAAAATTTTGTTGAGGAACTGAAGTAGGTTTTTGAGGTGATGCATGTTGCTGACGCAGGAAGGGTTGAACTACCTGCATATCAACTGAAGGATGTTGCTAGAACATGGTTCAATCAGTGGAAGAGGGGTAGACCTGAGGATGCACCACCTGCTAGTTGGGCTTGTTTCGAAGAAGCCTTCTTGGGGCGTTTCTTTCCCCGAGAACTAAAGGAGGCTAAGGTACGAGAGTTTCTTACACTGAAACAGGATACCTTGAGCGTGCATGAGTATGGGTTGAAGTTCACCCAGATGTCCCGCTATGCTCCTGAAATGGTTAAGGACATGAGAAGCAGAATGAGCTTGTTTATTGCTGGCTTGGGTCGTCTGTCAAGCAAAGAGGGCAGGGCAGCGATGCTGATAGGTGACATGGATATATCAAGGTTGATGGTTTATGTGCAGCAGGTTGAGAGAGAGACAGGGAAGAGTTCAGAAGTAAGAAAGCGAAGACAGGGAATGAGTCTGGGCAGCAGAAAGGCAATGTGAATCGTTCGTCCTTTCAGTAGAAGTAAAAGGGGCATGCTCCATTATCTGCTAGTGCACCTGCACCTCGAAACAAAGGCGAATATTATGGTCAGAATTCACAGAACTTCAGATCTAAACCAGTGCAGTCCCAGGATAGTGTGGCATAAAGAGGTAGTTGGGCTCTTGCATGTGCTAAATGTGGGAGAACCTACCCAGGTAAGTGTCGTGATGGCTTGACAGGTTGTTTCAAGTGTGGACAAGAGGGGCACTTCTTGAAAGAGTGTCCTAAGAATAAGCAAGGTAGTGGAAATCCAGGCAATAGAGCCCAGTCTTCATCAGTTGCTCCACCAGACAGGGCTACACCTAGATGAGCTACTTCTGGTACTGGCGGAGGAGCAAACCACCTTTATGCAATCACCAGTCACCAAGAGCAAGAGAACTTCCAGATGTTGTCACTGGTATGATCAAAGTCTTTTCTTTTGATGTTTATGCTTTGCTAGACCCAGGAGCAAGTTTATCTTTTGTGACCCCTTATGTTGCAAATAAGTTTGATGTTATCCTGAGAAACTTTGTGAACCTTTCTGTGTTTCCACACTTGTTGGGGAGTCTATTCTAGTTGAGCGAGTTTATCGTGATTGTGTCATTTCCATCAATCACAAAGACACCATGGCTGACTTCATTGAACTAGACATGGTAGATTTTGATGTCATTCTAGGTATGGACTGGCCTCATGCCTGTTATGCCTTAATAGATTGTAGAACTAGAGTTGTTAAGTTTCAAATTCCAAATGAGCCAGTCATAGAGTGGAGTAGTAGTTCAGTTGTGCCTAAGGGTTGTTTCATTTTGTACCTTAAGGCGAGAAAGTTAGTTTCAAAGGGTTGTATCTATCACTTAGTCTGAGTTAATGACTCAAGTGGTGAGGTACCTCCCATTCATTCAGTTCCTATAGTAAGAGAGTTTCCAGAAGTCTTTCCTGATGATCTACCGGGAGTCCCTCCTGAGAGAGAAATAGACTTCGGTATAGACATCATTCCAAATACTCGTCCTATCTCTATTCCACCATACAAAATGGCACCACCAGAGTTGAAAGAGTTGAAAGATCTCCTAGATAAGGGTTTCATTCGACCAAGTGTTTCACCTTGGGGCGCTCCGGTCTTGTTTGTGAGAAAGAAAGATGGTTCCCTTATGATGTGTATAGATTACCATGAATTAAATAAGGTTACCATCAAGAATATGTATCCTCTTCCAAGGATAGATGATTTATTTGATCAACTTCAGGGTGCCACCTATTTTTCAAAAATTGATCTCAGATTAGGCTACCATCAGTTGAAAGTTAGGGAATGTGACATTCCAAAGACAACATTCAGGACTAGATATGGTCATTATGAATTCTTGGTCATGTCCTTTGGTTTGACCAATACACAAGCAACATTCATGGATCTTATGAACAGAGTCTTCAAACCTTATTTAGATATGTTTGTCATCGTCTTCATTGATGACATACTAATCTATTCAAGGAATGAAGAAGATCATACTAGTCATCTTAGAATAGTTCTTCAGACCTTGAAAGATAAGGAGTTGTATGCCAAGTTCTCTAAGTGTGAGTTTTGGCTTGAGTCTGTGGCATTCTTGGGCCATATTATTTTTGGTGATGGTATTAGAGTTGATACTCAGAAAATTGAGGCAGTGCAAAATTGGCCTAGACTCACATCTTCAACTGATATTAGGAGTTTCTTGGGTTTAATTGGCTATTATAGAAGGTTTGTAGAGGGATTTTTGTCTATTTCGTCTCCTTTGACCAAGTTGACTCAGAAGACAATGAAAATTTCAATGGTCTGAAGCTTGTGAGAAGAGCTTTCAGGAATTGAAGAAGAGGTTAACTAGTGCCCTAGTTTTGACCTTACCAGAGGGTACTCAAGGTTTCGTGGTGTATTGTGATGCATCCAGAGTTGGTTTGGGTTGTGTGTTAATGCAGAATGGCAAGGTGATAGCTTATGCCTTCAAACAGTTGAAGGTTCATGAGAAGAATTATCCAACCCATGACTTAAAGTTGGCTGCTGTAGTTTTCGCCTTGAAGATTTGACGACACTACTTGTATGGTGTTCATGTTGATATATTCACTGATCATAAGAGCTTGCAATTTGTGTTCACTCAGAAGAAGCTCAATCTTAGACAGATGAGATTGTTGGAATTACTTAAGGATTATGACATGAGTATTCTTTACCACCCAGGTAAGGCTAATGTTGTTGTTGATGCTTTAAGCAGGTTATCTATGGGTAGTATCACCCATGTTGAGGAAGAAAAGAGGGAGTTAGCCAAAGATGTGCACAGACTTGCACGCCTGGGAGTCAGACTTATGGACTCCACAGAAGGAGGAATAGCAGTGACGAACGGGGTTGAATCATCACTAGTGTCAGAAGTGAAGGAAAAGCAAGACTAAGACCCCATTTTGCTCGACTTGAAGGCAAATGTTCAAAAGCAAAGAGTATTAGCTTTTGAACAAGGGGGAGATGGTGTATTGAGATATCAAGGTAGATTGTGTGTACCAATAGTGGATGAACTCCAAGAGAGGATAATGGAGGAAGCTCATAGCTCCAGATATTCCATTCATCCAGGTTCCACAAAGATGTATCACGATTCGAGAGAAGTGTATTGGTGGAATGGCATGAAGAAGGGCATTGCAGAGTTTGTTGCTAAGTGTCCAAATTGCCAGCAAGTGAAAGTTGAGCACCAAAGGCCCGGTGGTTTGGCGCAGAATGTAGAACTTCCAAAATTGAAGTGGGAGATGATTAATATGGATTTCATCACAGGTTTGCCAATGTCTCGCAGACAACATGATTCTATTTGGGTGATTGTCGACAGAATGACAAAATCAGCCCACTTTTTTGCCGGTAAAGACTACCCATTCGGTAGAAGATTATGCTAAGCTATATATTCAAGAAGTGGTAAGACTCCATGGAGTTCTGGTATCCATTATTTCAGATAGAGGTGCACAATTTATTGCACAGTTCTGGAAATCTTTTCAGAAAGGTTTAGGTTCGAAGGTGAATTTAAGTACTGCCTTTCATCCTCAGACAGATGGGCAAGCAGATCACACTATTCATACCTTAGAGGATATGTTGAGGGCTTGTGTGATGGATTTCAAAGGAAATTGGGATGATCACCTACCTCTCATTGAGTTTGCTTACAACAATAGTTACCACTCTAGCATCCAAATGGCTCCATATGAAGCTCTTTATGGGAGAAGATGCAGATCTCCTATTGGATGGTTTGAAGTTGGTGAAGCAGGGTTGATAGGACCATATTTATTTCATCAAGCTATGGAGAAAGTGAAAGTAATTCAAGAGAGATTGAAAACAGTACAGAGTCGTCAGAAATCCTACACTCATGTTTGGAGAAGGGAGTTAGAGTTCGAAGTAGATGATTGGGTATATTTGAAAGTTTCACCCATGAAGGGTGTTATGAGATTTGGTAAGAAAGGGAAGCTTAGTCCTCGGTATATTGGACCTTATCGCATAGTCAAGAGGATTGGCAGTGTAACTTACGAGTTGGAGCTACCACAAGAATTAGCGGCGGTTCATCTAGTATTTCACATCTCTATGTTGAAGAAGTGCATGAGAGATCCTTCATTGATAGTGCAAACTGAAAATGTTGAGATTAAGGATAATTTATCTTATGAGGAGATTCCGATCCAGATTTTAGATCGCCAAGTTCGCAAGTTGAGAACAAAGAAGGTCGCATCAGTCAAAGTCCTTTGGAGGAACCAATTTGTTGAAGAAGCTACTTGGGAAGCTGAAGAGGATATGAAGAAGAGATATTCACATCTCTTTGAATCCGGAGAAAATTCAAATCAAGGTATTAATCCTCTTCTTAGTACTAGCTAAATTATGAGTATGCATGTTGTTACTTGCTTTTGCTTGTTGAGTGTTGAACTTGATGTTGCTACCCTTAGCTTAGTGAAATAAAGCTCATTCGAGGATGAATGTTCCCAAGGGGGAGATATTGTAACATCCCGCAACTAGAAACGACTAAAAAGAGTTTAAAATATGAAAATATTGATTTTTGGAAAGAATAAGGAAATTTGGAAATTGTCTAAGTTAAGAAAGTGAGTTTTGGCCATTTTCAAACGGTCATCACTCCTAGCTCAGGAGGAGTTAAGAGCAGCTCTTGATATGGTTAGAAATACCTTGGAGATATCTTTCTAACTCCGCCAAGATTGCATGATTTCGACATCGTATGAGTGAGATATGTCTTTCGAAAGTTGGGCTGTTGGATTTAGGAAAGTCCCAAACCGGATTTAGGGAAGGGCAAAGTAGTCTTTTCTCTAATTAATTTCCTAATTTGATTTTAGGGATTTATTGGGGTAAAAATATGACTTAGTCAGTTTGGAGAAGAGAGAAAAGAAGAAAGAAAGGGAGAAAAAGGCAAGAATTCGTTAAGATCATCCAAGCTTGCGAGTGGAATTCGTCGGGGGTGATCCCTATTAAGGTATGTGAGATCTTTTCGTATTGGGTTAGTTCATCCACACTCTCATCTTATTTCTATTCAGAGAATGGTTGTTGATTGAATGAAAAGTTAGGGAGTTCTTCAAGAACATTGTTGAGATTCGTTAATTTCTTATTGGTGGAATTGTTGATGCTTGGAGGTTGAGTTGATTTATGTGTCCAGGGTGTTTTCGAGTTAGATTGGTTGTGTATTGAGGTTTCAATTGATCCTAAGTGTTTAGGGAAGGAACTAGGGAAGATTGGAGGGCTTAGAGATGAAAAACAGAGATGAAAAACAGAGACGAAAAATCGAGAACACCTGGGTAACGGGGCGGGGGCACCGCGCCAGCCAGAGCGCCCAAAGCAGCCTCTGAAGTTTTGGCCTTGGGGCGCCGCGCCAGCCAAAGCACCCCACAGACTTCTCTGAAGTTTTGGGCCTGGCGCTCCACGCCTCTCAGAGCGCCAAAGACGCCAGTTCACCCCATTCTTCCCCCATCTTTTTGTACTAGTTTCTAATCGATGTACCTACGTTTTCTAGTTGAATCCAACACTCTAAGGTGCATCTAAACATCATGAAATCATCCATAAACATGGGATCATGAAACTTGAATCCATAATTCAATTCAAAGAAAGTTAAGATCAAAGTCAAAGAAGTTAAGAGTCAAGTCTAGAAGTTAAGAAGCAAGTCAAAGCAAAGTTTCTTAAAGTTTTCAAGAGTCTTTAACAAACGTTTCAACTTCATTTTAAGGCTCAAGTTTCAAGTTAAGTAATGAGTAAAAAGTTGAGTTCATTTCTCAAAAAGCTAAGGGGACTAAGTATTCCCAAAGAGTTTATAAATGTTTTCACATTTGAGCAAGAAAGGGAACATTCATTCCAAGAGAGCTTTTAAGCTAAGTTTTGAGTAATTATATCAATTCAAAGAAAGAGTTTTGTTTTTACAAACATATGAGCTAAGTATATTTTGGGAGTTGTATTGAGCATCGATATGGGGATGCGAGTTCATATTAACTCAAGTCTCTATAAACCATGTAGCCATCATGGGTAGTAAAAGATCATACTTTTTAGATGACTCCTTAAGATGCTTTTAGCATAGACTAGTGGATCCACTAAGTTAAGCATTCTATATGACGGCAAAGTATAGGACAGTTCTGGTAGCGTGGGCAAGACGTTGTATCACCACTTAGGCTCATAGTGGTGGTTGTCGGTTAGAGAATCTCCCACAAAAGTTATATTACTTTTATATTTAAGTAAAGTTGAGTTTGTTATTGCTTTATATTTAACTAACTAAGTTGTTTACATTGTTTTACAAGTTTTATATATATATATATTGCATGTGTCTTATTGCTTTATATTGAGTTTAGTTGTTCATGAGTT
>NC_064285.1:17048260-17140443 GCF_019186545.1 Solanum stenotomum
GTTGCTGTGTGAAATCTGGAAAAAAATCCCTAAATTGATGGAAGAGATAATGACAATTGATTCTCTAATATTAATGTTATCCCTAAAATGGTGGAAGAGATAATGACAATTGATTTCCTAATATTAATGTTATTTCTCTTACTTATTAATTATAATGTAATTATAAAAATAATAACTAATTAATTAAATTAAATAAATTAAATTATAAATTAAAACTAATCTGTTAATATTTGTAATTAAACTGTTATAAGTAGTAATATAAAAAAAGTACATCTAAAGGTAGTAATATTAAGCCTTAAATAGATATATGGGGTGATTTTTCCTAAGAGAAAGTAATTGTGTGTCAGTAATACAAACATATATGTTTATTAGTGAATATATCATAGTATGAGTTATTTTAGTATATCTAATTGCTTTCGTTATCAATTTTTTTCTATTAATAATTTACTTACGTACATAATATTATGCATAGTGTTTCCTTTCTTATCACATTTCAAAATTTTCTTATCTCAAATTCAAATAAAAATAGATAAGCTACTATACCTAACACTTTATCCACTCTTTAGAATTGATCAATCTGATTCGTATATTTAGATGGGATAAATGAATTTATTTTTTTAAGTCGTGTATTTAGATGGGATAAATGAATTTATTTTTTTAACAAAAAAACTGGAGAATAATCATATCATATAATTTTGACTTAAATTATGTACATTTATTAAACAATTCACTATATAATTATAAATAATAAATCTAAATCTAATAAATTGAATGGGTGATATAGAATTTTGAACTTGAACTCATAATATTCAAATTTTGAATTTATATGTGTTCAATAGTCTAAAAGATGTAGTAAATAATTAAATTTTGTACATATGATAAACAATTCATTATATAATTGTAAATAATGAATCTAAATTTAAATCTAATAAATTGAATGGGTGGAGATATAATTTTGAACTTAAACCCATAATATTCAAATTTTGAATTTATGTATGTTCAATAGTCTAAAAGATGTAGTAAATGATCTACTATTATAATAGGAAAATAATGGGATAAGGGTCTGAAAAATATCCAATTTTGGTCGAATTTGTTGTTGCGATACTAAACTTTCATGAGGACCTATATTACCTCCCTAGACTATTTAATACCGTATTGTTTACCCCCTGAGCTATTTAATAGTGTATTTTAAATGTATATATATGCCCACGTGGACACATTACTATTTATAATTTTACATTATTTTTTATGTCCACGTGGGCAAATATATATGTTTAAAATACGGTATTAAATAGTCTAGGGAGGTAATAGGTCCTCATGAAAGTTTAGTATTGCAACAACAAATTCGACCAAAGTTGAGATATTTTTCAGACCCTTATCCAAAAAAAATATTACAGTTGTGTAATACATTAAAGTGGAAGTGTACGAAAGTAATTAAAAATAATATAATCATATGTTTCTAGAAAAGAAGCAATATTCATAATTTAACAAAGCTAAATTGGCAAATTCTTAGACATTTGTATTAAATCAAACATGAAGTTGAAGCTTGCAATATATTACCACAGTTTTGTTAAAAGTAAATGATACTCCTAATTAAGTGTGTAATCAAATAATCAAATAATAATACCAGTGATAACCAAAACTAATAATTAAATAATTGCTAAAAAATCAAGTATTAAATCGAACATGAAGCAATATATTATCACAGTTTTGTTAAAAGTAAATGATACTGCTAATTAAGTGTGTAATCAAATAATCAAATAATAATACCAGTGATAACCAAATCTAATAATCAAATAATTGCTAAAAAATCAAGTATGATTATTTCTTATGGAATCCCTATATATTTATAGTGATAAAGTTTTTACTTACAGATAAAAATTAATAGAATGTGCACACACCATGATTTTGTGACAATAACACCATAAGCTTTTAATCAATAACTAATTGTAAAAAATTATTATTATTTCAAATAACTTCACTGAAGAATTTATTATAATAATAGAAAAATGCAAGCAAAATTTTATACATTATTATAATGCTAAAAAAATGCAAGTAAAATCTTTGTACATTTATTTATTAGTATTATAATGATAATGATAAAAAGAAAAGCAAGCATAATCGTGTAAATTGCAATTAAACTTTCTAGTTTCTTTCATCCATTTTATCTTCTTTAGTCTTGAAAGAAGAAATAAAAAATTAAATAATATTAACCATTACATCTCTTTCATTATCCATATAAACGAAAGAAAAAACTGAAAATTCATCGAAAAAATACAAAGAAGATACATGAGCATTAAATACAAAACAAAATTTATGTATAAAAATCATATGTTCTATTTAATTTTTTATGAAGATGGTTACAAACTAAAAAGAATTGAAAATTAATAAAAAATTCAATACATACCTAATAGATACACTTCAAACACGAAAATTCTTTCGCTAGCATATATCAAATGGATCAAAGATTTAGCCTATGATGAATTTCATACCTACAAATCTTTCTATTGTTTCTTTGTTGCATTAGAAAGTTATAAGAAATTCAAAAGATGCCAAAATATAAAAAGAAGTGATGAAGATTGATTTGTGAGTTTCTTAATACCAAAATATGAAATGAAAACATGAAAAGCCATTCGTGAGTTTTTTAATATTCTTTGTGGATGTGTTTATTTATTTATATATAGTAAGTATATTTTGAAAGTGAAAGTTTTTGTCAATGTTAAATTTTAAAACTGTATTGAACAATTATAATTAAATTTTAAAAATTTAAAAAGTTGGATAGTAATAAAGAAGACAAAATAGGGCATGCAGTTAGAAAACGTTTATTTTTCAATTTGAACTTTAAGAATAGATAGATTTGTTATTTAAATTGTTATTTATTATTTAATATATCTACAAAATTTGTAGTGCTAACACGTGACACTTTTTCTTCTTCTATTATATATAGATATATTTTAATACTGTATTGAACAGTTATAATTAAATTTTAAAAGTTTAAAAAGTTGGATAGCAATAAAGAAGACAAAATAGGGCATGCAGTTAGAAAACGTTTATTTTTCAATTTGAAACTTTAAGAATAAGATAGATTTGTTATTTAAATTGTTATTTATTATTTACTATATCTACAAATTTTGTGGTGTTGACATGTGGCACTTTTTCTTCTCATATTATATATAGATAGATATATATAATTTACAAATAGGCTTATAAAATTAAATTGTTTTGAACCATTAACACCTCTAATTGTACTCGATCGATAAAGATATTATTTTGATGAAATAAGTTTGAGTCAAATAATAACTTCAAAAGCATTTAATCAAGATGAAGCTTCAATGTGATTCAATAAAGCTATCTTTAAGTTTGACATAATAAGTTAATCAAAATTATTTAGATTTAAACATCTTTTTATTGAAATTATTTTTGAAATTTATAAATCTATAAAATTGAATTGAGTCGCACGATTAACACCTGCATTTACATTAGATATATAAAGATAATATAAAAATATTATTCTGATGAAACAAGTTTAAGTCGAATGAAAATTTTGGAAGAAATTGATCAAAATAAAGTTTTAGTTACACTAACCTATTTATTGAAACTGTAGTTGAAATTTACAAATAGGTTTGTAAAATTGGATCGAATGATTAGCACATTCAATTATACTATGTCGATAAAGATATTAATAACAATTTTAGAAGCACTTGAACAAGATAAAGCTTCAATAAAGTTATGATTAAGTTTGATATAATTAGTTGGTCAATTTTGATTTAATATAGTCACAAAAATTATATTTGAAATTTACAAATAGACCTAAAAAATTGAATCGAACCGAATGATTAACAAACCCAATTACACTAGACTAATAAAGATATTATAATGATGAACATGTTTGAGTCAAATAACAATCTAAAAGCACTTGATCAAGACGAAGCTTTAGTGGACTCAGTGAAGTTATTTAAGTTTGATTTAATTAGCTAATCAAAATTAATTAGATATAATCATCTATTTATTGAAATTATAACTAAAATTTACAAGTAGCATGAATCGCATCAAACAATTAAGACCTCTAATTACACTAGATTAGTTTGCCTGCTCATTTAAATGTTTTACCAAGTGTAATAATAAATGTTGCACTTATACAAGGGAGCTAAATTCGTTGGGCCTGTGCTAAGCACGGGCATATTATATCTAATATTAACAAAGTTAACAATCCAATAATACAAGAGGCACTGCAGTGGTGCATTTGCATCATAATAAGAAGACCATGACACGGTTGCCTACTTCGACCACATAGAGTAGCTCCAGCAGCAAATGAGTGAAAGACAGTGAAATTCGGAAAAGTCAAGACGAGATTGCAAAAAAGACTCTTCAACCAGGAAGAGACCGCCTTTTGCAATCCTCAAATGCCAACGAGACCAAGTACTATTGCTGCAGCTATTGCTTACCTTATCATAAAGTATCGCGTAATTTGAGCTGCTTATGTTCCTGGAGTAGCAGCACGAATCATCGTTATAATTATATACTTGTTGCGTACTTCCAAGTCCTTTGACTAGTAACTGGCCCTTTACAATCATATAGCCCTGCACGTTCTGCAAATTATTAACAGAGCTGACTGAGGATCCATACTTGGAACCCTTTACCCTCTTGTCCTCTAATCCCAATGTCAAGTTTGATATCGAGGCATAGCTTTGGTTTCCTTGATCTACATTGTCAGTACACCACTGGAACGGATACTTTTTGAAGGACTCAAGCGAGTGAACAGAAGAAGATGGCGTTATGGCATCAACAATATCATTGAATTCTATTATCTGATCCACTATTTTCAAGTTCCCTTCATTTCCCATTACCATATAGTGTAGACTTTGAGACGAATTAGTAGTGATAGTTCCATAAGATGACTTTACCATTCCAGTCAATGAGATAGATTTGCTATCATTCGTGATAAAGGATCCATCAAGACCAGTAAAATTGGTCAGCATGGATAAAGAAAGGGGCGATCAACTGTATTTCAACTACTTCCCTTCCGTTTTCATACCTTTTCCATCCAACCAAAGATGCAAATTTGCATCAACTTACCACACGTTCAGAGTATCCGCAACTCCAAATGAAATCTTATGATTACTTCCATCTAAAATCATTCCTAACAACGGGGTAATTTCAATGTCATAAGAAGGAAGGTCAAACGAGCCAATTCCACTAATCAGTCTCCAAAAGAGGGGATTAGCACCACCAGTAAAAGGCCAAACTACACTAACTACCATTTCATCCAAACTAACCACCACCTTCCTAAAAGCTCCATTCCCCGTGATAGTAAGATTATTCGAACTTATATACTCATTAGGTGGATTCCCATACCAAGACTCATCATTCTCATGAAATGAAACACAAACTTCCAATACAGCCCTATACACTTTTGGGGGAATCTTGAAATCCTTTGACGGTACATCTGTTGAATTTTCAATCTCAAACCACAACCCATCATTCAAATGCATATTTCTTGAAATGGGGACAGTCAAATCAACCCCAGAATCAAATTCACCCAATTTCAGTTCAGCAGGATAAAAATGAACAAAAATTTCCATTGGTACACACCAGTATACAGAGGCGAATTCAGGATTTGAAGATAGAGACACTAAGAGTGACTCAAGGGTAAGGCTAGGAGTGACACAAGGGTAACATTAGCAAAGCCTGCTTAGGCCTCCAAAAGTTTGAGGCCCAATAAATTTTAATAGTGAATTTATTATTTTATTTCACTTAAACCAATATTGAACATTATAATTAAAAAAAAATAAAAGAAGAACAATCTACTTTTTTTTTTTTAATGAAGAATAGAATAGAACTTTGAATAAACAACTCAAATCTTCATATTAATAAATAAAGTTTACATCAACATCCAACGTGATGTATTGCAAACAAATGTCCAACCTTTTACTCACCACAAAAATTGACATACAATTAAATGCGAAAAATTATGACGAAATTATAAGATTATAGAATGCCAATTATTTAGTACTAATATAACAAAAAATAGATTATCCATTCATATTTGACACCGACGCGTTTTCATATTCTGAAAACGATGAATGAAAGCATTGTTACTTATATTTACAAAAATATCCTTCTCAATGTAACAAACTAAACAATCATTTAAAAATTCATCGCTAATACTACTACGCAGTTCGTTCTTGATATACTTCATGGATGAGAATGCTCTCTCTACCGTTGCAGTAGCGATAGGCAAGGGCGGACCCATATGCACACGGTAACTTTTTTTAAAAAAGTCGTATATATATATATATATATATATATATGTAGTTGATAAAATGAATATATATTTAATTGTGCACCCTACCACACAGTAGTTGTTGTGGGTGCACTGGTCGAACGCGCCAACTAGTTGCGCAGTCGCGCGAGATCGATTACCCCGGCGAAGGCAATATTTTTTAACTTTAAATTCAGCCCTTTCTCTTAAAAAAAAATTAAAAAATTGCTTTTATTAAAACTCATTTTTGCCACCTCGTCTGGCCCCACCCCCTTTTTTAATTTAACCACCCTTTATTTGTCATCCGGTCCCATTCCTTTCTTAATTGAATTTAAAAACAAATAAAAGCCCTAGTTGTTGTAAAAAGTTAAGAACAAAAGAACAATATAAAGAGGAAGACAAAAAGAATATAAGACAAGAGGAACAATATAAGATTACTTTCTTTCTTTCAAGTGTATTCAACAATATTCTCAACACCACTATTTATAGGATTACATTGAGGAATACCAAAGGGTGTCGTATACATTACATTAAACCTTGAGAATTACTACTCATTAAGGAGGAAATAAATCTAGGAGTTATGTTCATCCATTTGGCTATATTATCAACAACATTACTACCAATAAATGATGAAATTAATCTAGGAGTTATGGTCATCCATTTGACCACATTATCAACAACATTACTATTCATAAAGGAGAGAACTAACCAAGGAGTTATGGTCATCCATTTAACCACTAAAATGATTTACAACACTTCCTCTTGGATGACCATTGATAAATAATATGCCTCGTTAAAACCTTACTAAGAAAAAACCCTGTGGAAAAAAAATCTTAGTGAAGGACAAAAGAGTACACATCTCTTGTAATATGCTTTATTTGATTCCTCGTTAAAAATCTTGCCAGGAAAACCCATTGGGATAAAATCTCGGCCAAGGGAAAAAGAGTGCAGCGCGTAGTTTACTCCCCCTATTGCAAACATCATTTAATTTCTTGGAGACGACGCATTCCAATCTTGGATACCAACTTTTCAAATGTTGAGGTTGGTAATGCTTTAGTGAACATATCCATGAAATTATCAACTGAGCGAATTTGTTGAACATTTATTTCACCTTTCTTCTCAAGATCATGAGTGAAAAAGAATTTTGGTGAAATGTGTTTTGTTTTGTCTCCTTTAATGTATCTCCTTTCAACTGAACTATAGATGCAACATTNAAGAGTACACATATCTTGTAATACGCTTTATTTGATTCCTCGTTAAAAATCTTGCCAGGAAAACCCATTGGGATAAAATCTTGGCCAAGGGAAAAAGAGTGCAGCGCGTAGTTTTCCCCCTCCCCCTATTGCAAACATCATTTAATTTCTTGGAGACGACGCATTCCAATCTTGGATACCAACTTTTCAAATGTTGAGGTTGGTAATGCTTTAGTGAACATATCCACGAAATTATCAACTGAGCGAATTTGTTGAACATTTATTTCACCTTTCTTCTCAAGATCATGAGTGAAAAAGAATTTTGGTGAAATGTGTTTTGTTTTGTCTCCTTTAATGTATCTCCCTTCAACTGAACTATAGATGCAACATTGTCTTCGTTCAATGCAGTTGGAATATCCCTTTTCATAGGAAAACCACACATTTCTTGAATATGTTGAGTCATTGATCTCAACCAAACACACTCCCGACTTGCTTCATGGATGGCTATTATTTCTGCATTGTTTGAAGAAGTAGTAGCTAATGTTTGTTTCATTGAATGCCAAGATATAGTTGTGCCTCCATATGTAAATAAATTGCTTGTCTGAGATCGAACTTTATGTGAATCAGACAAATATCCAGCATCTGCATAACCAATTAATTCTGACTTGGATTTATTAGAATAAAATAATCTCATATCAATGGTTCCCTGAAGATATCTGAATATATGTTTGACTCCATTCCAATGTCTCTTTGCTGGGGACGAGCTGAATCTTGCCAATAAACTTACTGCAAAACAGATATCTGGTCGAGTATTATTGGCAATATACATTAGCTCCCCAATAGCACTAAGATATGGAGTTTCATCGCCAATAAGCTCTTCTTCATTTTCTTGAGGTCGAAATGGATCTTTATGTATGTCAAGCGATCTCACAACCATCGGGGTACTCAATGGATGTGATTTATCCATGTAAAATCACTTTAAAACCTTTTCTGTGTATGTTGATGATGGACAAATATTCCATTTTTCAAATGCTCAATCTGTAGGCCAAGATAAAATTTTGTTTTACCAAGATCTTTCATTTCAAATTCTTTCATTAAACATTCAACAACTTATGAAAGCTCTCTAGGAGTGCCAATGATATTTAAATCATCAACATACACAATTATTATAACAAAATCAGATCCAGACCTTTTTATAAAAACACAAGGACAAATAAGGTCATTTTTGTACCCTTTCTTTAGCAAAAATTGACTAAGACGATTGTACTACATCCGTCCTGATTGTTTTAATCCATATAAGGATTTCTGAAGTCTTATCGAACAATTTTCTTGCGAATTTTTATATGCTTCAGGAACTTTAATGAAAATATCGTGGTCTAATGAGCCATATAAATATCGTGGTCCATTAGACGCATTTCAAGCTTTTCATGATCTGCTAGATTTATTAGATACCCGAAGGTAATTGCATCCACCACAAGAGAATATGTCTCCACATAATCAATGTCAGGCCTTTACGGAAAACCTTGTGCCATAAGTCATGCTTTATATCTTACGACTTCACCTTTTTCATTTTGTTTTCGCACAAAAACCCATTTGTACCCCACTGGCTTGAGACATTCATGCATTCGGATTAGTGGTCCAAAAACTTCACGTTTTTCAAGTAAAGTCAATTCCGCTTAAATTGTCTCCTTCCATTTTGACCAATCATTTCTCTGTCTACATTCATTGACATATTTTGGTTCAAAATCCTCACATTGTTGCATTATTTCAACAATAACATCATAAGCAAAAATATTGTTCACCTCAATATTATTTTGATTCCACCTTTTTCTTGTCGAGACATAACTTATTGAGATTTCTTCATTCTTATTATTTTCAGTTATTTGGACCTTCTCTGTGGTCTTGTCATTTGTTATGTCTTGGAGCTCTTCTTGAGCAATTTCCTCCATGATATGATCTTTATGATCATTTGTTCCTTTTCTTTTTTGAGGATTTTTATCCTTTGAACCAATTGGTGTACCACGTTTTAAACGTGATTTAGACTCATTTGCTTTAACAATTGGTCCTACTGGGACATCAAATCGAACTGGAGCATTTGCAGCTGGAATATAAGATTTAGTAACCCTTGGAAGGTTAGTAAATGCATCTGGCAATTGATTTGCAACATTTTGCAAATAAATCATCTTTTTAAATGAGATAGGGATAATAAATTCCAATCTATCTCTTTTTCCAACTGCTTATGTTCTCCTCCTAATGTTGGGTAAACTGATTCATCAAAATGACAATTAACAAATCTTGTCGTAAATATATCTCCTGTCATAGGTTCCAAATATTTGATAATAGAAGGAATTCATACCCAACACACACCCCCAACATTCTTTGGGGACCCATCTTTATGCGTAGGGGTGGGGCAATTGGAACGTATACCACACACCCAAAAATTCTAAGATGGGAAATATTTTGCTCATGACCAAACACCAACTGTAATGGAGAGAATTCATGATAACTAGTTGGTCTTATGCGCACCAATGCTGTTGCATGCAAAATGGCATGCCCCCATATTGAAACATGCAACTTTGTCCTCATTAACAATGGTCTAGCTATCAATTGGAGACACTTAATCAAAGATTCAGCTAGACCATTTTGAGTGTGAACATGAGCAACTGGATGTTCAATTATTATCCCGATGGACAAACAATAATCATTCAAGGCCTGCGAGGTAAACTCACTAGCATTATCAAGACGAATTGTCTTTATTGCATAATTTGGAAATTGTGCTCTTAATCTTATTATTTAAGCCAACAACCTCGCAAAAGCCATATTGTGAGTTGATAATAAGAACACATGTATCCATCTTGTAGATGCATCTATCAAGACCATATAATATTTAAATGGCCAACATGGAGGGTGAATTGGCCCGCATATATCACCCTGTATACGTTCCAAAAATGCAGGGGATTGAATCCCAACCTTAGTTGTTGATGGTTTAATGACCAACTTTCCTTGAGAACAAGCTACACAAGAGAATTTCTTTGATTGAAGAATCTTGTATCGATAAAGTACTTAGAATAGATCTGTTTTGATAGATCCGTTTTGGCTTTCCCATTCCATAGATCTTCTCTGAAGAACGAAATGGATTGAATTTTCTGATTCTTCAAAGTATGCCCATGTGAATTCTCAATAATTTTGCGCATCATATTATAACCGGGATGGCCTANAGTACTTACTTAGAATAGATCTGTTTTGATAGATCCGTTTTGGCTTTCCTATTCCATAGATCTTCTCTGAAGAACGAAATGGATTGAATTTTCTGATTCTTCAAAGTATGCCCATGTGAATTCTCAATAATTTTGTGCATCATATTATAACCGGGATTGCCTAACCGATCATACCAAACGATAAAATCATTAGGATTAGTAAACCCTTTGTTTACTATGGCATGTGATTCAACCATACTAATACTTGTATGGTACGATCCAGAAGAAAATGCGGGTAATTTTACATGCACATATTTTTGCCCCAATTTTACTGTAGTAATATAAAGGTACTCAACCTTTTCTTCATTGACAGTTTCAACATGATAGCCATTTTGGCGAATAACTTTGAAACTTAATAAGTTTCTTTGAGACTTACTATGATACAATGCATTTTAATATTTAATATTATTCCCTCAGGTAGTAGTAAGGCCGCTCTTCCAGAGCCCTCAATTAATTTTGCACTACCAGATATTATATGAACATAAGACTTTTTCATAATCAATCTAGAGAAATATTTCCTTTCTCTTAAAATAGTGTGAGTTGTAGCACTATCAAGAAGACACATATCTCCATTACTCATCTTGAACCGATTGAAGATCGGAGAATTTTATTTATCTTCATAAAATAAAAGTACATCATAAGAAATATGAAAAATCAACAATTTTTCAAGAAAATAAAACTACTTTTTTAAAATATAAAAACAACATAAGGAAAAACATAACAATTGAAAGCACATAAATAAAACAACATAATTATTTTCCCCAATCAAATGATCAAACATTAGTTTTGATCTCCAAAGAAGTCTTCAACTTCCAAATGAGTAATATCATCAAGGTAATCAAAATCATCATCTTTTAAAGCCAAATTTGCTTTAATATCGGCATCATTTTTATAAGTCAAGTGTGACTCCACCCGAGCATTAGAAGAAGATGCACCATTTTTATTTCCTTTTCTTTTCAAGGAATCTTGATAAAGCCTTACAAAATGCTCAGCTACTCGACATTCATTCTTCCAATGCCCTTTCATGACAACGATGACAATTGGCTCTTGAAATGATTTCTTTGTGAACCCATATTGTTCTCCATTTTATGGCGACCACCACCACGACGATTATTATATCGTCCTCTGCCATTGTCACGTCCACACACATTATTTTGGTCCTGATTTTTATTTTGTCTTCTTTCAGACTGGCCATGTGCTTCAACCTCGTTTGCTTCTAGTAACGGAGCAGTTCCCGTGGGATGGGCCTCATGGTTTTTCAATAAAAGAGTATTATGTTGCTCAACCACAAGAAGACATGAGATCAACTTAGAATATTTTTTGAATCCCCTTTCATGGTATTGCTGTTATAATACCAAATTTGAGGCATGAAAAGTTGTGAGAGTCTTTTCCAACATGTCCTCATCTTTTGTATCTTCCCCACATAATTTCAATTGGGAAGTAATTTTGTATACAACAGAATTATATTCACATATAGTTTTAAAATCTTGTAACCGCAAGTGAATCCATTCATAATGAGCTCTTGGCAATATCGTTACCTTAAGGTGGTCACACATTTCCTTCAAATCAATCCACAATTCAAGTGGATCTTTCACCGTAAGGTATTCAACCTTCAATCCTTCATCCAAATAATGACGAAGGAAAATCATTGCCTTTGCTTTGTCCTGACTCGACGCTGTATTACCATTGGTAATAGTGGCACCAAGACCTTTAGCGTCAAGGTGAATTTCAGCATCGAGTAACCATGACAAGTAATTATTTCCAGAAATGTCAAGTACCACGAACTCAAGCTTTGATAAATTCGACATGATAAAACTATCATAGAAAATAATTGAATTAGAGTAAAATAGACAATGAGTAAATAATTAAGTAGCAAAACTTTTTTTTTCATCAAAGTACAATTAGCATACAATCTAAATTAATGTTATGCCTCACAAATAACATAAATAACTTTTAGTAAAATTGTTAGATAAAATCTTTTCATTAAAAATTAATCAATAGTATAGATAATTCACTTTTTCAATTGAGAACATAAAACATTAGAATTTGTAGTCCATTCAAATTTTTTTGCACAATATAATGACCCTCATCTTCTCTTTGCAAAATCGATAAATGGTTAGCCTTTTTTCATTTTCATTCAATTATAAATAAAATATAAAGTAGAAAAAGTATAGCCACAATTTAATAATTTTAACATTAGATTATAAATGGATACCTCTCAAGAAATGTTGTTAAACCTTGAGACTTCGTGCTGATAACGTGTTGTAAAAATTAAGAACAAAAGAACCATATAAAGAATAAGACAAAAAGAATATAAGACAAGAGGAGCAATATAAAATCACTTTCTTTCTTTCATGTGTATTCAACATTATTCTCAACACTACTATTTATAGGATTACATTGACGAATACCAAAGGGTGTCATAAACATTACATTAAACCTTGAGAATTACTACCCATTAAGGAGGAAATAAACCTAGGAGTTATGGTCATCCATTTGGCCATATTATCATTATCATTACTACCATTAAAGGATGAAATTAATCTAGCAGTTATGGTCATCCATTTGACCGCATTATCAACAACCTTACAATTCTAAACAAAATATAAGACTAATTTTCCCTACCACAATTCTAAACAAAATATAAGACTGCTAGAAAATCTACAACTTACAAGTATTCTTCACTGCATAATTGAATTCTACTCCTATTATCTCTGCGTAAATTGGTAAGTTCTTCTTTATAAGCGTATTTGTTTTTGCAATAATTTGTTGTTGATTCTTGTGATTTGAGATGGATAGATTTTTGACGAAAAATAATGCTTCTCAACCAAGTGCTAGTTTTAGAGACAATAATTCGCGTTTTATAGATGAGTTTGATTTGCAGTCACTTAAACCGGATCCTGGAGAAAGAATATACATTGATAAATATAGCCCTAGAATACGAGATGAAGTGAGAAGACACTATATTCAACAAGGACCTTGTCAACCGGATATTAATGATAATGAATATTCTCAAACTAGATTCGGAACGAAAAATGCATCAATTTTGTAAGACATGGTTTAAGGGTTCATATTCTAGATGGTTGGAGTATAGTATGAAGAAAGATGATGTATTTTGCTTATGTTATTATTTATTTAAAAATGACTATGTAAAAGGAAATGGAGGTGATTTTTTCACGAAAATTGGTTTTAAGACTTGGAATCATAGTTTGGAATGATTCAATTTACATGTTGGTGAAGTAAATAGCGTCCACAATAGGTGTTTCAACAAGATGCTAGATTTTGAGAATCAATCTCAATCCATTCAAGTTGCTTTTCACAAGTAATCTGAGAAAACAAGAAGTGAGCATCGAATTCGTTTAGAGGCTTCTACTAATGTGGCAAAGTTCCTCTTGGAATTTGGATTGTCTTTTCAAGGTCATGATGAAAGCGAGTCTTCAAAAAATAAAGGTATTTTTTTAGGTCTTTTGGAATGGGTTGGAAAAATGCTTCTGGATATGAATAATGTTGTTTTAAAACATGCTCCAAAAAANNAGAATCAATCTCAATCCATTCAAGTTGCTTTTCACAAGTAATCTGAGAAAAACAAGAAGTGAGCATCGAATTCGTTTAGAGGCTTCTACTAATGTGGCAAGGTTCCTCTTGGAATTTGGATTGTCTTTTCAAGGTCATGATGAAAGCGAGTCTTCAAAAAATAAAGGTATTTTTTTAGGTCTTTTGGAATGGGTTGGAAAAATGCTTCTGGATATGAATAATGTTGTTTTAAAACATGCTCCAAAAAATGCTATGATGACTTCTCCAAAAATTCAAAAGGATATTGTGAGTTCTTGTGCACAAGAAATCGTGAAAGCTATAATTGCTAACTTGGATGGAGATTTTTTTGGAATATTAGTTGATGAATCTAAAGACATATCACACCATGAACAGATGGCCCTTTCTTTGATGTATATTAATAAAAAAGGCAAAATGAATGAGCGAGTTATTGCTATTGTTCGTGTTGGTGATACATCTGCACAATCATTGAAGGAAACACTATGTTGTTTGATTTTGAGACACTCTTTGAGTACATCTAAATACGTGGACAAGGCTATAATGGGGCTAGTAACATGTAGGGAAAAATGAATGGTCTTAAAGCTTTGATTTTGTAGGAACTCCATCCGCATAATGCATTCATTGTTTTGCTCACCAATTATAGTTGACACTTGTAGCTATTGCCAATTTTTTTACTTCTGGACAACTTCTTTGCTATTATTGCTAACGTGTTGAATGTGGTTGGATCATCATTTAAGCGTAGAGATCAACTTCGGGACCATCAAACAGAGACGTTGGAACAACTACTAGAAAGCGGTGAGGTTCAAATTGGAAAAAAGTTTGAATCAAGAACGAGGGATTCAAAGACCAGGTGACACTCGTTTGGGATCTCATTTTAAAACATTGGATAACTTTCTTATTTTATTTTCATCTATAGTTCATGTGCTTGATGCAACTAAATGTGAAGGTTCCAGCTCCAATGATAGATTGCAAGCATGAGCTTTCTTGAATATGATCAGTGAATTTGAATTTTTTTTCTTGATTCATTTGATGTTGAAAATATTGGTGATGTCAAATGAGTTGAGTGCGGCATTGCAGAGAAAGGAACAAGATATTGTTAATGCCATGATATTTCTTGACATTACTAAAAGAGACTGCNCTAAAAAGAGACTGCAATTGTTGAGAGATGACGGGTGGGAATCTTTGTTGAATGAAGTTTCATTATTTTGTGATAAACATGAAATTTTGGTACCTAAGATGGATGAATTTTATATTCCTGAAAATTCAAAGCATAAGTCTTGTAGTGTTACTTATTCACATCACTTACGTGTTGAGCTCTTTTATGCTATTATTGACTTGCAACTGCAAGAGCTTAATAATCGATTTGATGTTGTGAGTGGTAACTTACTTCTTGGTATGGCAAGTTTGAATCCGGTCAATGCTTTTGCTAATTTTGATAAGGAAAAAATAATGATATTGGCCAAACATTATCCAGATGAGTTTGGCTAACTGAAACTTCAAAATCTAAGTCACCAACTTGATACTTCCATAATACATATGCGACGTGATGATCCTAGATTTTCTGATTTGAAAGGAATTGGTGATTTGGCAGAAGCACTGGTTAATGCAAATCTCATAGAGACTTATTCTCTTGTGTACTTACTTGTGAAGTTGACCTTGATTATACATGTCGCTACTGCAATGGTAGAGAGAGCATTCTCATCCATGAAGTATATCAAGAACGAACAGCATAGTAGTAGTAGCAATGAATTTTTAAATGATTGTTTAGTTTATTACATTGAGAAGGATATTTTTGTAAATATAAGTAACAATGCTATCATTGATCGTTTTCAGAATATGAAAATGCGTCGGTTCAAATATGAATGGATGATCTATTTTTGTTATATTAGTACTAAATTATTGGTATTCGACAATCTTATACTATGGCCATAATTTTTCGCATTTAATTGTATGTCAATTTTTGTAGTGAATAAAAGGTTAGACATTTGTTTGCAATACATCGTGTTGGATGTTGATGTAAACTTTATTTATTAATATGAAGATTTGAGTTGTTTATTCAAAGTTCTATTCTATTCTTGATAAAAAGGTAGATTCTTCTTCTTTTATTTTTTTTAATTATAATGTTCAATATTGGTTTAAGTGAAATAAAATAATAAATTCACTATTAAAATTTATTGGGGCCTCAAACTTTTGGAGGCCTTAAGCAGGCTTTGCTAACGTTACCATTGTGTGACTCCTACCCTTACCCTTGAGTCACTCTTAGTAGCCCTCCCCCCCCCCCCCCCCCCCCCCCCCCCCCCCCCCCCCCACCCCCCCCAAACAAAANCAAGGTCAACTTCACAAGTAAGTACACAAGAGAATAAGTCTCTATGAGATTTGCATTAACCAGTGCTTCTGCCAAATCACCAATTCCTTTCAAATCAGAAAATATAGGATCACCACGTCGCATATGTATTATGAAAGTATAAAGTTGGTGACTTAGATTTTGAAGTTTTGGTTCGCCAAACTCATCTGGATAATGTTTGGCCAATATCATTATTTTTTCCTTCCCAAAATTAGCAAAAACATTGACCGGATTCAAGCTTGCCATACCAAGAAGCAAGTTACCACTCACAACATCAAATCGATTATTAAGCTCTTGCAATTGCAAGTCATTAGTAGCATAAAAGATCTCAACACGTAAGTGATGTGAATAAGTAACACTACAAGACTTACGCTTTGACTTTCCAGGAATATAAGATTCACCCATCTTAGGTATCAAAATTTCATGTTTATCACAAAATAATGAAACTTCATTCATCAAAGATTCCCACCCGTCATCTCTCAACAATTGCAGTCTCTTTTTAGTAATGTCAAGAAATATCATGGCATTAACAATATCTTGCTCCTTTCTCTGCAATGCTGCACTCAACTGATTTGACATCACCAATATTTTCAACATCAAATGAATCAAGAAAATAAATTCAAATTCATTGATCATATTCAAGAAAGCTCCTGCTTGCAATTTATCATTGGGGCTGGAACCTCCACATTTAATTGGATCAAGCACATGAACTATAGATGAAAATAACTCGCTCATTCGCTTTGCTTTTATTTTTATTAACATATTGTGATTCTGTCAGTCTCGTCCCTTCTCTTGGCTCTTCAAAATCAATCTTCACCGAACTTCATAAACCTTTTGCCCTAAGCAAATTTTCCATCAGATCTCTCCTGTGGTCATAGTGAGCAACAAAGCAAGGAATTTTTGCCAGTCTTATTTGCATTCATTCTCACAATGTTTGATCACTCGAAGATTCCGACTTCACTCCTTTTCTACAAGCCCAATGAGGGCTCTGATACCAATTGTAAATTTCTACCGCAGAGATAGCTGAAAAAAGTAACACAAACAATTGGGATATGTAGTGATCAATTTTAATGAGATTATGCTGACTAAATATATACTTACACTTAGCAAAAAGAGAGAAAATAGACCGCTAATAACTCTAAGTAGTTAAGATAAAACAAACGTCTAATGATCCACAAGAATATAGGACTTTAAGCAACAATCCTTGACCAAATTAAAGACTAACAAACCCAAAATCATGTCAAGTATTAGGTATGAACAAGGTTTAGTTTTGGGTAATTTTGTAGGTTTTGTGACTTCAAAAAAAGTTCTGGGGTGGAATTTTTGGGTAAAAATTCTTGCTGAGTGATGAGTTGGGATCTATAAAGAGAAGAAGTACTGTGGAGGGTTGTTGTGGAAAATAAGGGTAGCAAGAAATAAATTAAGAAAATGGAGGAGGAGGCAGCCTTCTGACCAACAATTACATACAATTGGAGTTAGTGAAAGCCCAAACTGTATAGTGTGTGGTCAAACAGAAACTACAAAAAACATATTTATGGAATGTAGCAAAGCCAACCAATTCTGGGTTGGAATAGGTCTAAACCAGTACATACAACACATATTAGACATGGACGAAGCCGAATGACTCCTTGTAATAAGGAAAATAAAAAAACCAAAGTGCCCCAAACGGTATGGAGTGGAAATTTGCTTTCCCCTTCTATATATGGAACATTTGGTTAAATAAAAATCATAACTACCACAATAATACAAAGATCCACATACCAACTAACCATCCTAAAAACAGAGTTATGGAATTTTATTACTTTGGATTCAACTCTGGAAATCGAAACAAAGATAACTTCAAACTACAATGAGAACCACCAGATAGTGGCTTCAAATTAAATATAGATGTGTCCTACAATTATGAGTCTAAGATAGGTAGTGCAGGTGGATGAAGCCGAATGGCTCCTTGCAATAAGGAAAATAAACAACCAAAGTGCCCCAAACGGTATGGAGTGGAAATTTTCTTTCCCCTTCTATATATGGAACATTTAGTTAAATAGAAATCATAACTACCACAACAATACAAAGATCAACATACAAACCAACCTTCCTAAAAACAGAGCTATGGAATTTTATTACTTAGGATTCAGCTCTAGAAAATGAAACAAAGATAAATCCAAATTATAATGGGAACCACCATATAGTGGCTTCAAATTAAATATAGATGGGTCCTACAATTATGAGTCTAAGATATGTAGTGCAGGTGGACTAGTAAGGGATAACAGGGGGAATTGAGTGAAAGGTTTCGCTGCAAAACTAAATGTTAACTCGATAACTCGACTCTTTATGTGGAACTTCAAGCACTCTTGATTGGGCTAAAGATGGCAATGCCATTACCCACCACAAGGATACAAATTAACACTGATTCAACAGAAGTCATTAAGGTAATAAAAAATGGCCACGACTCTTTTACTAACATTATATCTTAATGTAGGAAGCTACTCTAGCTGATGGGGAGCCCGCAGATCAGCCATAGTTGCAGGCAGCAAAACCAGTTGGCCGATATACTAACTAAAGAAGGAAGCAGACTTAAGATGGACATAAATTTTGTGGAATGGATAGTTCCACCCGTGTTTGCACTGAAAGCACTCGGAAAAGACATGGAAGGAACAACTTTTGATAAGCACATAGTGCCACCTCTTCTAACGGATGGTACTATTGATAATGTAGTAGCTAATCTAGATGTCTGTAATGTAGTAGACATACTAAATGTCTATAATATCTGAGGCAACTGGTCGTGTAACGATGCATATTATATATAAATAAATTATCTCTATTTAACAAAAAAAAAACTGAAAATTTTGAGTAAAGAACAAATTATTATGATGATGAAGTTATTTTCTGGTTTTATGCAACATAGAAGGTGGAATAATTAATATATGCATAAAATAACACATAAATCACTCATAACTAATTTCTACATTACTAATATTTCCATAACTTTAATCAGTTACCAAACAATCTCTTAAAAGATAATGATCGTTTGGTTCGCGCACTAAATTCCTCTTGGATTCCTTTGAACTAGCTTATTCTATTTAGAAGCTGGATAAAATTATATTGTACAAATTGGACGAGATAAGGTGAATATTCATGATTAAGTTGAGAATAAATTTTATACCTATTGGGTTAAGGATAAATTTGTATTGTCAATCAAATATAACCTGCCACTTTAACTAAGAGATACCTCATCTTATCCTGGGTATCACACTATTTAAAGATTATAATCTCTTATCCTCGTATCAAACCACTAAGGGGCTGTTTGGTAGCTAATAAAGAAGTCATTTAGTTATTAATTTTTGTATGAGTTATTTAATGTTTTTTAACTAGCTAGAAAATAAGTTCATGTATAAAATTAATACGACATTTAATTGGTAACCTAGAAATCCGATAACTAATATATGTATAAATTATGAGGAAATTATTATACTATTTTATGTAGAGTAAAAGATGAAATAATTAATACTCACATAATACAAATCATATTAATTAACTAATAATACTTGTATAACTAAAATGTTTTTGCTCACAATAGGAGTACATGGTAATTCGGCTTAATAATTTAATGTAATTTTCTTTAGTAGTTGTTGTTGTCACTTTTATAGTTATTATATTAGTAATTATTAGATAGCAGTAGAAACTGGAATCCATATAAGCATTTCAGAATGTACATCAAAGTATTAGCGAAAGAGACGAAACATTTCTGATACATTTAAAATTTGGTGCAACCATTGCAACATATCGTTACTATAAATGATATACAAACTCTAAAACGTAAAAGGATAAAGAATGATCATGGGTAAGTTTAATGAGGATCAAAAATAAAATTTTGAAACATTCAGCTCTAGTAAAAGAAGGATTTTTAGAAGTTTCTTAGCTTATTGAAGTGTAATTTATGAGACTTTATGTACCAGGTTATTGACTACAAGTTTCACTCTCTCTTGCATGTACCATTATTTTGAAAATCGAAAAGAAAAGTCAGAAAGCAGAACTAAGACTCACATTGATGTCGCGGTCAATTCAATTTAAATGGTAACAGAGAGATTGTAACACCCCGAAAATTTCCAAGCTAAGGCTCGAACAATGCTTTATTTACAAAAAAGTTGTATCGGGTGATTCTTAAATTTTGCTTAGGTGATTAGGTCAATTATTTAGTGTGTGAATGGATTTTGATATGAATTAAGATCACCAGAATCCCCTAGCACAAACTTGAGTGGAAAGCTTCCTTACCGAGTAAGTTTTGATGTAAGATTATACTTAGGTTAACTTCAAATGATCATATCTCTCAATACATAATGAACTAAGTGGTCTATAACCTATCAAATTAAAGTTCTATGAGTCCTCTTTGTAACACCATCAAGTTTGCCTCATTTCGAGTTTGAAGTAAAAAGTTGTGGTCGTTTTACCAGAGACTACCACAACAGAGTTTTCTGAAGCATCGAACTACGAAACCCTTCTACGGGTCATAGTGCTGTCAAGTCGTGGAAGAACTTCAGAGAGACAAATTTTGGGGTCCAATTCCTACATATCCATCCGCGGGTCATAGAACCTTCTATGGGTTGTAGTTTGGACCCATACTATGAGTTTTTGAGACTTAAAATTGAATAAAAATTCTATGGATTAGATCTACGGTCTGTGAAAACTTCTATGGATCATAGTTTGGACCCGTAG
Source organism: Solanum stenotomum (assembly GCF_019186545.1). Lineage (NCBI taxonomy): Eukaryota > Viridiplantae > Streptophyta > Magnoliopsida > Solanales > Solanaceae > Solanum > Solanum stenotomum. The sequence continues at coordinate 17,069,579 of NC_064285.1, forward strand.
GATAAAATTTAATATAAATTCCACAGATGGGATGTAAGGTCCATAATCCTCACTCTCATCGCCTGACCATAAGCCCTATGTGCCTGCCTCGTGTTCAATATAGTAATCGAATGCTGAACAAGATCCACACAATCCTTAAACCTCTTACTACACCCTTTCTTACCAACCCCACTACACACAAGACAACTAAATTCCCCGCCACTCTCACTGTATTTCTCATAATACTCTCTCAATCCACCATCTTCCTAAAACAACTTCGCGATAAAGTTCAAATTTTTCTCCCCCTTTTCCACTTCTATAACATCATCATCCTCAACCTCATACATATCCCCATCATCATCCTCAATTGAGTATTTCAAATAAACCGATGCCGCCTTCAACGCCCGTTGCTAAGATCCATTCCCAGCAACACTAGCCAATTCTTCAACAGTGGGCAAATGGGGTTGCGAATTTGGTTGTGCAGTAAAACTGGGCCAGCCGAATTTCATGTCGGAGCCATTTCAGTAGGAGTTTGACAAATCCATTCAACATCAGAAACTATTATAGCTTCCTTCAGCCTTTTTGATTTCTTCATATTTCATTTCTTGAACTGAGTAGAACTGGAAAGTTGTAGACTCACTGGGGTTTGGGGATGGAGATTGGCGTGGAAATGGGGTGGGGTTGGGGGGACCTTGATGCCATAAAGAATGAGGTAGAGAACATATTGTATTAGTCTCTGCTCATCGTAACGATTCATTGGAAAATGTGACATTCTTGAACTAATTGAGCAAAAAGTTTTTGTCTGATATTGTAAAAATGCCGGAGAATCACTGAAAATTGAAGGGTTTGGAGAAAAATCTTCGGCTCCTGTGAAAAAATGGGTTCTTGAAAGCATTAAACGGGAACTGAAAATGAGGATTTTGGGTTGCTGGTAATTAAATAAACAAAGAGTGGTTAAAAAATAGGAAAATAATTTAGGTCCAAACTTGACTTATTTTTTTTTTGCTTAACCTCTCTTTGTCTATTTAATTACCAGCAAACCAAACTCCCCCTTTCTAGTTCCCGATTTCTTCCGTCAAGAAACCATCTTTCTTCACCAAAATTGGAGATTTCGCTCCTAACCCTTCAATATTCGGCGATTCCCTGGCATTTTTACAGTAGCAACCAAAACCCTTCTGCTCAAATAGTCAAGAATGTCACATTTTCCAATGAATAGTTACAATGAGCAGAGATTAATACAAAAAGTTCTCTATCTCCATTCTTTATGGCAACAAGGTCCCTCCCCACCCCATTACCACCCCAATCTCCACCCCCAAATCCCAATGAGTCTACAACCATCCGGTTCTACTTAGTTGAAGAAATGAAATGAGTAAAAATCGAAAAGTTTGAAGGAAGCTTTAATAGATTCTGGTGTTGAATGGGTTTTTCCAACTCCCACTGAATCGACTCCGGTCACTGAATTTGGCTGGCCCCATTTCACCGCACAACCAAATTCGCAAGCCCATTTGCCCACTGCTGAAGAATTGGCTAGTGTTGTTGGCAATCAGGCTCAATAATAGGTGTTGAAGGTGGTATCAGATTATTTGAAGTACTCAATTGATGATGATGGTGATGAGGAGGATATGTATGAAAATGAGGATGATGATGCTATGGAAGTGGAAAAGGGGGAGAAAAAATTGAAGTTTTTCGCCAAGTTGTTTGAGGAGGATGGTGGGTTGAGAGTGTATTATGAGAAGAATAGTGAGAGTGGTGGGGAATTTATTTGTCTTGTCTGTAGGGGTGTCGGTAAAAAAGGGTGGAGGATGAGGTTTTAGTATTGTTTGGATCTTGTTCAACATTCAATTACTATAGCGAACATGAAGAAGGAGCATATAAGGCATATGGTCAGGTCATTTGTTGAATTCATGGATGGGATATTAATAAGCTTCCATCCATTGTTTTGTGTGTAAGTGGTAAGCCTAGTGAATCTTGTGATAAATCGGTGGAGGCTCAGATAATTTACCGTTATTCCATTGGTTTTTTAAAGGCATTGTCTTTATTGTTAAGTTTGCATTATGTATTATAGAGATTAGTGTGAAATGTGCTCCAAAAGAGTGGAACACATAGATAATTCATATTGTTGACTTAGTTAGTTTGGGTCAACTAATTGAGTGCTTGTTTTGACCGTCGAGAATGTTGGAAAGCTTACTGAAAATACTTAACACTTATCGGAAATTCTCATAGCTTGAGGCATGTCAAAAGACATTGTCCATAAGGATATTTCACATGATATATGTGTATCCCAGGATTCACAAGCTCTTTTAGTATATAATTAGGAGCACAAAAACTGACAAAGATTCAATTTGTAAGAAACCGAACACAATCTACTATTAGAAGAAGAATTTATCTTTTTATTTATTACCTCTAAGGGTTACCTCTCATGTGTGGTTTGCGAGTTATTGCATAGTAGCTGAGTTTTTACCCATTGGCCACTCAAAGGGAGGCGACTGTTGTTTCTCCTGTCATAACAATAAAATAAAAATATTACCAATAAGAAAAGGACTTCGATGGTCACAAATTACTCATAATCAGAAACCTGTTAGCCACAAAGCCTTGTCTATTAAACTTAAATGTCATTAAATTGGCTTTAATGGTAATGTCATATTAATGACAATATAGAGGAAAATGTATGTTACGCATATGAGTAATATTAGGAATTGTGATGAAAACATAATAGTCAATTAAGAGTGTTCAAAGAAGGATGGTGAACAAGGTTGTTAAAGTGTGTGACCATCTCATCTAAAAGCTTAAGCTATTAGACAAAACACACTTTCATTATTTAATTATATTCTCAACACTCCCCCTCACGTGCGGGCTTGATTTTTTTTGCATGGGCCAAGCACGTGGAAATTCTTTTTAATTTTTTGGGTGGCGGTGAGATTTTCGATCTCAGGACCTCTGCTTGCTCTGATACCATGTTGAAGTGTGTGACTATCTCATCTAAAAGCTTAAACTGTTAGAAAGGTCACACTTTTATTATTTAATTATATTCTCAACAAAGGCTACACAAGTGAATAATAAAGGGTCTATTATAAAAAGTAATAAGAAAGATTAATAGACAATCGATGGCTTGTAAAGGGATGGAAACAAACGTCACCATTAAGGCTATAAAATCAATTGTCTTTCAGTTTACTAATAACAAAGTAATTCTGTCACACCCCGAGCCTACACCCTGGACGTGGCTAACACTCGAGAACCATTGCTGGCCCTAAGCAAACCCTTGGCCTGGCTTACTTACTCAATGGAAGACTTAAACAAAAGAAATAGTCTAAAAAGGAACTTGTGAAATAACTTAGGGTGTCTTTTAGTAAACATTCAAACTTAGCCAAAATGGCACCCTCAAGTCTCAAAACATAAGCCAAAAATAAAGTAGTGACAAATGAATTTAACTAACTGATTGTCTGTCTATGAAGCCTCTAAACAACTGAGATGGATGTCGGGATAGGCCCACGACATCCTAATGAACTAATAATAAAACTGAAAGCAACAAAAAGAGTCCTCTGGAATGCAATGAGGCTCACCAACTTACTCTGGAGTGCTCACTGGATCAACGATGTGCTGGATGCCGATCCTATTTTCTTGTGTCTGTATCACAATAAGATGCAGGCCAACTGTTATCAGTACATTGAATGTACGAGTATGCGAGTTTGAATTCTAAACAGAACATAGGCTTGAAAAGAATTTGAAGAACTTACCTCGCTCAACTCAACTCAACATAATTGAACTCATTTCAATATAAAGAAGTTTAAAACAAGTGCAATATAAAGAAAGACTGTTAAAAACATGATGTTAACTCTGTGTGTATGCAAAGATACATATAACTCTGAAATGTATGTTAAAATACAATAAACTATGTATATAAGAATACAATTACTTCTGTGGGAGTTTCTCTAACCGACAACCATCATGTAAGAGCTATTGTGATGATACAGTGTTTTGCCTCACGCTGCCAGGGCCGTCCTATACCTTGCTGGGGTATAGAACCTGAACTACTAAGTGGATCCACTAGTCTATGCTAAAAATCACTAAAGGAATCATCTAAAAAGTATGACCCTTTTCTACCCATGATGGCTACATGGTTTATGGGGGTTGTGAGTTGTCTGAACTCTCCCCTATATCAGTACTCAATACTACTCCAAAAAATATGATATTTGCTATTATGTTTAAAAACATACTTCTTTCTGTGATTTGAGATTAGTGCTCAAAAACTTTGCTCAAAAGCTATCTTGGAAATCAAAGTTTCCTCTCTTGCTTTATTTAGAAAATGATTACTCTTTTTTGAAAACTGGTCCGAAGACTCTTTGGAAATCGAGGTTTCCTTTCTTGTTTAAATGTGAAAACATTTTAAACCCTTTGGGAATACATAGTTCCCATATACTTTTGAAGAAGTGAACTTCAAACTTTAATCTTTAATCTTTACTCAACTTGAACTTTAAGTCTTAAAACAAAGTTAAAACATTTGGAAAAGACTTTTGGAAAACTCTAAGAACTTCTCTTGACTTGACTCTTGCTTCTCTTGATTTTGATCTTAACTTTCCTTGAATTGGATTATGTATTCAAGGTTCACTATCTCATATTTATGGATTATTTCATTATGGTTAGATGTACCTTAGAGTGTTGGAATCAACTAGAAAACATCGGTACATTGCTAAGGAACTAGTACGGGAAGTTGCGGAAGACATGGGAAGAACTAGCGTCCCTGCCGCTCTGAAAGGCGCGGGGCGCTAGAGCACAAACTTCAGAGCTGAAGTTGTGGCGCTCTAGCTGGCGCGTAGCCCCAGAGCCCAAACTTTAGACTCCGAAGTGGGGCGCTCTGAGAGGAGCGGTGCCCCAAGCCCTTGCCCAGAAAATTCCTGATTTTTCTTGCTCGTTTTTCATCTCTAAACCCTCTAAAATTCAATGGTTATTTCCCCTAACACATAGAATCATTTTTACCTTCAATATAAATCAGATTCTACTCGAAAAACACAACTAACAACATGAATCAATCTCAAGAAAACTCCAACAATACAACCCACAAGAACTCAAACGAATGTCATCAAGAACTCAAGGATTTACTTTCAAATCTAATAACTTCGCTGAAATAGAATCATGATTGGAGCGTGGGTGAACTAACCCAACGTTATGTGATCTCACATACCTTGTAGGGATCACCCCGACGAAATCCACAAGCTAAACTCGACGATCTTGACGAATCTTACTTCTCTTCTCCTTTCTCCTCTTCTTTTCTCTTTTCTCCAAGCCCTAGTGTATTTTGGTAAAAGTGTAAACTGATCTAATTCTGATGAGAACCTAACTTCATTACCAAAAATGAAATAAAATAATTGGGCAAGGAAAAGACCAAACTACCTTTTCAAAATCCGGATTGGACTTTCCTTATTCCAACAACCCAACTTCCAAAGGGCATCACTCACTCATACGAACTCGGAATCGCGTAAACTCAGCGGTGTTGGAAAGATCATTCCAAGAGATTTCCTACCATATCTGGAAGTACCTCTAAATCATCCTGAGCTAGAAGTTATGGCCGTTTGAACTTGGACAAAACTCAACTTATTATAACTTAACAAAATTTTCAGATTTTCATTCTTTCCAAAAATGACTATTTCCAATTATTAGCTTCTTCCTAGTTGTTTCAAATTGTGAGATGTTTCAAATTCTTGTTTAGATAACAAATCATTTTTTTCAATAGAGAATTCATCATTTTGGAGTCCAGATGTCAAGGTGCTTGCAATGTTGAGAGGTTAGATCATTTTCAGAAAGGGCATTTCTTTGGTGGTTGTATTTGTGGAAGGGGAGAGATAGGAAGGGAAGCGAGAACAAGGAAATTGAATTGTGATACATCAATATATTTATATCACTCTGGTCAAGTTTTAGTCGTGATTAAACCATGAAGGTATAAGCTCAACCATTCTAGTTTGCATTGATTTAGCCAAGCAAAGCAAAATACTAGTTATTCAGTATTGTTGTCCCATAAATTGTGTGTGTTGATTTTTTGAAATATGCAAATACCAAGAATCAAACAGGAAATTGAGAGAGACTAGGGGAAAGCCATAGGAAGTACATGAGATAAAACCAGAATATATTTCATGAAATGAAGAGACAAAAAGAATAGTCTGTCTATTCTAGAAAAGTCCAAGTGTTTGTATTCACACCAAGTAATCATAAACGGAAATAGCCTTCTATTTGACTGGGGTCTATCTTTAGGTATTAGGCTCTAAACTTCATACTTTAAGTTTGGCCAATTCAAATGATGGATCCAACAAAACATTACAGGGGAATGAAGATGCTGGTGGTAAAGATGGTTTGAGTGGTCTAAGCAATACACAACATTAGAGGTTAGTTTTATGTATTTTCTATATGTGTGGTCTTATATAGTATTGGATAAGATTATATAGAGGTATTCTTTGTTTAGCACAACTTCCTAATTGAAGCCAATGTCAGCAATGAGTTTCCTGAAACAACAAAAGAGAGCACAGAGGGTGCATCCAATTGTCCTATAAGACTTTTTGTTGTTGAAATGTGGTTCCATGAAAACCTACTTCTGGATTACTTATCTTATTTAGTTTGTTTTTCTGAGATTAATAATTTGTGAACTACCACTCCTTTATCAAATATAAAAGGGTTAAGGCACAAGTACCCACCGAACTATACCCAAAATTCCTTCGACACACCTAAACTTACCTAGGGTCTTATTACCCATAAACTATGTTAAAATGGAATAACATAGTTTGTGTTTCTCACCATACTTGTCACTAGGTAGAATAGTCAAACTCATCATCTCTGTGTTAGATGCCCTTCTCTGTTACATGATGTCCTTATTTCTAGTCCCAACAAGTGTTACTAAAATACTAGACAACATTAGATATCTTTCTTGTGGCAAGGAAATAAGGAGAATAAAGGTTTCTAGTTGGTGAAATGGAAGGCTTTAACAATGAATGAGAAGAAGAGGGGGATTGGGACTCAGAGATCTGAAGTTTTAGAATAAAGCTTTAAAAATAAATTTCTTTGGAGATACACACAACAAGACCCAAATGTTATGGGTAAGGGCTATCAAGGAAAAGAATAAGGAAGGGGACATATTGATGAAAAAGGAGATCAACACTTCTTATGGGGTTAGTATATGGAGATCTATCAACGTCTTATGGCCTTTGCTGAAAAATTGAAGTAACATTAAAGTTGAAGATGGTAGTAAAACTATTTTGTAGAAGGATATATGGTTAGGGACTTAGAGTTCACAAGAGAAATTCCCTAACATCAATCTTGTACTTCATCAAAATAATACAGTGGAGAACAATGGTCAAACAAAGGTTGGGATTTTACCTTTAGTAGAATGACTAATGCCTGGGAGGTGAGTAGGGTGATTACTTTCTTCAATCTGCTGGGAACTTTTGGATGTTTACAAGGAGTTGACTGATTATGGTGGAATGGACACAACAGTAGTGCTTACAAAGTGAATGCAACTTACAAATATATGAATCAAACCAATCATCAAATGGTTAAATGGCCTTGGAAGCACATTTGGAAGGCTAAGATACCATATAAGGTTTCATCTTTTGTATGGATTTTGGCACGAGAAAATGTTCTTACTCAAGATAACTGGATGAAAAGAGGGATTACTATCTGTCCACGATGCTGCTTATATGGGGAAACTACATAAACAGTTGATCATCTTTTCCTCCACTGCAAAATAATTGGTCAAGTATGAAGGTTGTTCCTGGCACTCAGAAGTATCACATAGATAATGCCTGGAAAGATTTCTGAAACTCTAGCAAGTTGGGCAGAAGCAGGTTTGAAGGTCAGAGATAGAGGAAGATTGAGAATAGTTCCAGCTTGTATATGGTAGACAATACGGTAAGAGAGGAATTCCAAATCTTTTGAAAATAGGAGCAACTCTATCCAACAAATGAAGATGAACAATATTTTGCTCTTTAGTTTTAGTGTAGATAGTCTCACTGTGTAGAAACTATTGAAATTCTAGATATAGTAGACTAGAATAACTCCAGTTTCTTAAAAGTATTTTCATATAAATATGGTGCAAGTACATCCAATGTACTGAATGATGTTAATCATATATAGAAATACACAAAGTTACCAAATTTTTTTTTAAAAAATACTTTAAAAATTTTCAAACCTCTCTCTCGAGCGTCTTCTACTGTATCTACTCTAGTTGTCTTCTCCTATGCATTCATATGCTATAAACCTTCCCATCCTTATCCATCACTTCTACCTCCTTATCCCTTTGCCGTGGCCTTTTTTTTTTCTCTCATTATAGGAGTTTCCTCTATATACCAAACCAATCCTTTGCTCAAACATTCTCAAAGACTTACTGCTACCCCTCCTTTATCTCTTCCTGTATCCAATGAAAAATTTCATTTTCATGTTCGTCTTAGACATGGCGTGTCTTCTTTCAGTCCTTTTGGGCTTCTGCTGTGGTAACTCATAATTTTTCGTTGCTTAGTTTAGAAGCATTTAAGGGAATTGGGGATTTTGGGATGGATTCTTTGAATGTTAAGCAGAAATGAATATGAGTATGAGGTTGTGGATGATGAGTCAGGAGCTTAGAATGAGAATGAAATTTCTGTTTCTCCGGCGTCTTCTCTGGTCCACTTCTCCAGTTGTCACGTGTCAATCAGAATAAAACCCTAGCATTCCAACACATATTCTCACCATATTTACTTTCCTTTGAGAAACCAGATCTCACGACAAAAATGATTTGAGTGAGGTGGAAAAGAACCAAATAAGTAAGAAGACCAAGTTCTGAAACTAACGACATGTAAATATGACAAAAGAGGTACAAATGACAAGGCTAACTATGGATTCAGAATTAAGAAAGAGAAAAGGGATTTTTAATGGAAACGAAAAGAGATTTAATGTTGAAAAAAAATGTGACGCGCGTGTAAAAGGTTAATATCTATTGCTACAACAAGTTTTAACTCGAGACAAAAATTAATAATAAGCTAAAAAATTTTAGTGTAGCAAAATATCTCTGGCTATATAGTTTAACTATTGCCACAATTTTTTTGTAACTTGAAGAAAAAATGGTTATTTAGCTACAATATTTTGTTTTAAATAATTCATTGTGGATAAAAGGTTACTATTACTATTCAACTCATTGCAATAACTAATAAGTAACTACAAAATTTTGTTATAGCAAAAAATTATGGCAATATCAATTATCTATTGCCACGATATTTTTATAACTTGAAGAAAAAATATCTATTCAGCAACAATATTTTGTTTAAATAGTTTATTGTAGCTAAAAGCTAACTATTGCTACAATAACTTTTATAGAGTTGCACAAACTTATGATCAACCACAAACTTTTGCTATAGCAATAAAGTTGTAGCTATTTGGGAAATTATTACCACAATTTTGGCAATTGTAGAAAAAATAAGGAATTAGCTTTGTCGATTAAATTTTCGTGGCTAAATTTTTTTTACAAATTTATAAATAGCTATGAAATTCAATTTTTTGTGACTATTACTAGGTAAAAGCTATATTTTTACATCTGTGGCTTAGATTTTGTAGCTATAAATATACTTTGTTGTAGTGAATTCTATGATATGATGCTATGAGATCGAAAGAAGATTAGTGTCATTGAAGATGACCCAGCCTATCCATGGATGTTCATCATTACAGAGCAACACAATTACGCGTATGTGACATTAATTTCCAATACTGCACCCCTAGATTACATGTTACTTATTTGAATTTCTAAAATCTTAGTTTAATTGCGACTTGTGACAAAAAAAAACCTTTTATTAAATTTGGTGAAATCATCCACCCACCTATTTTATTGTTGCAAATGAATGAATTTACATTCCAAATTTCCTGATCGAATTCCTAACTCTGTATCACTTTATGTGGGATTGGACCCTGACTCTTTGTTGGGTATTTTTATTGACGACGATTGCTTACTCTTTTAATTGGTTTTGAAGAGTAGTTTGAGCGTTATCAAAAATGGTGTCATTGCCGGGGAGTGATGACTAAATATTCCATTTGAGAAATTAGTTTTTAATTTTTTTTTAGTTGTGGTGGATTGTTGCTGGGTGTTGTGGTTTGGTGAAATGCAGGTTTAGGACATGAGTGACCACGGTGGTGACAACGATAGTCACTACGTGTAAAACAAAATCATGGGTGATTTGAATGATATAAATGTGAAAATAATTCAAACCACGGGAGCCATCTGGATACCTTTTACAACCGGGAGAGCATTCTTTCATGTAACCAGAACAATGCTACAATTGCTCCAACTACAAGGAATGTTTGGAGGTTAAGCTCATGAGGACCCCCGTGAACACCTTCAGAATATTGTGGAGGTGTGTGGGCCGTTATTGTTACAAAAATATCTCACAAGAGTCCAAGAAGATTAGGTTATTTCCATTCTCTTTGATGGGTGAAGCTACACGATGGTTGTCGAAATTGTCAAATGACTCTATCACTTCTTGGGAGGAGTTGAATGAAGCTTTATTGGTGATATTCTTTCCCCCCTCGAATATGGTTAAACTTCGAACCCAAATCTAAAATTTAAGTGAATTGGAGGTGAAACTATACATGAGACTTTGTTGTGGTTCAAGAAACTACTCTTACAATGTCCAACACATGGTGTTCCAAACAATTTGTTGTTCCAATACTTTTATTGTAGCCTTGATTCAATCAATAAAGGTTTGGCTTATCAGTTGGTCCATGATGGATTAATGAGAAAATCGTATGAGGTAGCAACATTGTTGCTAGACGACATGATAAAGGTTAACCGATCATTGAATACTAGAGAAGACCATGTGTGTACTGTACAACTGAGCATGAGCAAAGAATAAATCAAAAAAGACAATGAACAAGATGAAACCATGGCTAATATGATGACCCAAATCGATTTGTTGTCTAAACATGTCATGGGAAGTGAACTTAATTTGGTAATACGGTTGGAACATGTCATGCCAGATCAACACTTATCTCACTCCAAGGCAAGAAGGACCGTTGCCTAGCGACACCGTCCCAAATCCAAAAAATGAATGTTCAGGAAATTAGAATTATGTCATGCCACGGCGTTAAATAAGGCGCTTCTTGGGGGAAACCTAAGTCTTTACTTTTATTTTATTACTTTCAATAACCTCTTTTATGAGTTAGGTTGAAAAGAAGTCAAAGTGTTGTGAAGGGGAAAATAGGCGATGCCAAAACTATAACGGCGATCCACTGAAGGCATTATGCGAACTCATTCTTATCCACCTTCTAAGCTTGAAAATGGAAAAAAAATGTACTGTCAATTTAGGGGATCAAAGCTCCAAAAGACGATCCACCGAAGCACATTATGTGGACTCCATCGAGTTTACTGAAAATGCCTTTAGGTTTGGTATTCGTTCAAACCTCTTTAGCAAGCTTCCACTCCAGTTGGTGATATGCCGAAGGCACTCAGCGACGTTAGTCGTGATGCTGAATGTGTCTGCTATAAGAAGGGCAAGGTTATTTTCATTTTCAAAAAGAAAACCATTTACCAACTCTGAGACCCTTTCCTCCCTTTCATTTGCAATAACATATTTGAGTGTGCAAGTGACCTTTTTGTGTTATTGTTGAGTTTGTGAAATGCATTATATTTCTAGATCAGTTGATCCAAACCATAACCTCTTGTGTTCTTGCATTTTTCTACAATGCATGATATTAGTTGATTTCATTGGGTCCTGCTAAAATGATCCTATTGAAATCTACCCATGAGTTGATTGATTATGTTTTTGCCTAAATTGATAAATTTGAATGTTTTGGTTACTTGTTGAAATTTACTGGTAAATATTGTTGGGTCTTGGTTGAATTTGATATGGGTGAAGTCTAACTAGCCCAGTGTTGACCCAATTGCATGATTTTTCCCTGTGATAGATAGAGTGATGACTTTCTTAATAGAAAATTATCAATTTGAGCAATACTTTGTAAATTTTGGGGGAAGTCTGAGAACCCGTGAGTAGAAAAGCTTGTGGGTAGATTATAAAGTTAAGGGAGTACTAGATATTGTTGTGTATATTGGTTTAATATATGAAATTAGGTACTAGTTTGAACACCACCTGTTCGGCGGGCTTGTCTTATTTCGCCAAGACAGTTAGGTGAATCACAAAGTAAGCCACAACTCGCCTTCTTAAGTGAATATGTTACCTTGGGTATTGTTCCCTTTGACAAACTTGTTATTATTCGCCGAACCCACTTGACGAATCACCAAGTGGAAGTGAACATCGCCCTTGATACCTAATTCTTTCCACTTTGCATTGTCAATTTTAGCGGACTTGTCATAGCCTTCCGAAACCAACTAGGTGAATTACCGAGTTGGAATTGAATCCACCTAATATGCCAGAATAATTTGGTTTTTGGTACTTTCTAATTTGGCTAGCTCACTAGAGCTCGCCCATCCTGTTAGGTGGGTTGTCTTCTCAGTAGGTGAGCCTTGGAACAATTTTTAAACTGTGCTTTCAATTGAGTGTGACTTCAACTAACCTTCACCGATTATGTATTTGAATGATTGTGCATTGTAGATTTTAGCTAGAATTATAGAATGCAGGTAGTGACTTTAGATATAGAATCTGATAGAGAGTCTACTCCTCCTCCTCCACTGAAAAAACAAAAGGGCATAATCATCAACGAGCCATTTGACGCTCCTCGTCCATAACCACCCACTTTATGATCTTTTGCGCGTGCAAGTAAGAAACCTAAAAAAAGGGTTGCAAGAAAAAGAACAGGCATACAGTTCAAACTGGTGCCACCTTCATCTACTCAAGCACTGACATCAAGAGTTCTCCTGGTAATTGCTCCTAGAAGCTTTTATAGGCTCAACGCAGCTGGAGAGCATACCATTCTAGAGAAGAGACGATTTTCCACAAATGGTTTTCTAAGAGACTACCCGGCAATTTGGGATACCATTCAATTTCACAAGTTCAAGGGTTTCACAAGACCTTGTAACCCATATGTCCCATCATGGGTCAGAGTTTTACATGACTTATGCTCATGCCTTTCCAAAGAAAAGGAAGGGACCATTTGAAAGCCATTAGAAGAAGTGGAAGAGCACAGAAAGATGGTACAATTCCATGCGGGAGAAATAAACACAACCCTTTGCACTCCCTCAAATCAGGCTGACATGTTCCTGATTCAGATGCACCATGAGCTTGATGCTCTAAAAGGGTGGTTAGCACCATTGATATTTGAATACTTTTTCACCTAGGATGGCTGATGGTGCAAGAATTAAGAAGAAAGATCTGAATATAGGTGCTCAGTATTTGTTCAGGTTCATAAGCAACAATATCATGCTTTTCTAGAAGAAGTATATCTTCCGGCTAGACAAGAGAAGATCTCACTGCCTTTCCCAGTTTTGATCACATGAGTCTGTGAGGAGGTTGGAGTTCCTCTCGGGAGAAAACTAATTTGCGGATTAACCCAACCCCCGACAATGATATCTAGAGGATTGAAGTCGATTATCTACTGAACGATGCGGCTTAAAGGAAGCTTCCATCACCAGACACCTCGCCCATTGTTGATCCAACTACCTTGGCTTCTGATGCCACCACATCCACTCTTACTTTAAAGTCATCAGGTATACCTCCATCTCCTTCAGTTCCCTCTAATTCCACTACTACTGCTTCTGCACCTGCCCCTACTCCCACTTCCCACCCCCCTTGACTTAGGCCATGATCTACCAAATGGGCAATCTTAATCGGTCTACGGATGTTAGGGCCACGAAGGTTGAGAAGGGCATTCTCTCGTTGATTGATAGGGAAATTGAGCGAGCTATGGCTTCATTGAGAGATAGGATGACCTAATGTGAGATTGATTTAGTCACACGAGGTGAGTTTGGATAACCTCATAGCTAGACTAGAGGCTCAGGAAAAGGCCGAGGGTAGTTCAAAGGTGATTGCTACTTTAAAGGTCAGCTTGCTACCTTCAGGGAAGATGTAGACCAACTGAGGTCTACTGATTTTTCGTTGATGTAGGGCGAGGTTCCCCAAAATAAGTTGTGGGGTGGCATTTTTGGGTAAAGATTCTTGTTGAGTGATGATTTTGGATCTATAAAGAGAAGAAGTATTGTGGAGGGTTGTCGTGGAAAATAGGGGTAGCAAGAAATAAACTAAGAAAATGGAAGAGGATGCAGCCATTGATGATGAAGTTTGAGTATCATCAGTTCTAGATTTTGAGTAAAGAACAAATTATTATGACAATGAAGTCATTTTCTAGTTTTATGCGACATAAGAACGTGAAACAATTAATACATGCATAAAATAGCACATAAATTCACTCATAACTAATTTCTACATTACTAATATTTCCATAACTTTATGCAGCTACCAATCGATCTCTTAGAATGGCATTTTATATATGCTAACACTAGGAGTACATGGTAATTTGGCTTAATAATTTAATGTAATTTCCTTTAGTAGTTGTTGTTCTCACTTTTAGGGATAAGGTATAAGTACCCTGCTAGACTATGATCTAAATACCAAAGACACACCTCAACTTAACTAGGGTCCTATTACCCCTCTAAACTAATTTAAAATGGAATAAATATACCACAAACACTGACATGGCATAGAAAGTGTGCACACTGTCTTTAAGGCAAGTGGTGAGTGCACAAATTGGACACATGCCATTTTTTGATTGATAACTTTATAATTAGTTAGCACACATATTTATTGATAATAAAACTTATATATACTTAATTATTTTTATTTCTTTCTTTGTAAAATATTAATTTTTATTTCTTTTCACTTTAAACTTTTTTTAATTAATTTATTATCTTTCCACTTTTAATTATTTAAAATAAAATTATGTGGATTTAAAAAAAAAAACTAATTTAAAAGTGGCCTTTAATTTTAACATTTTATTTTTTATATGTTTTATTTGATTTTCTTCACTTATTTTGATATCCGTTCAAAATTAACCATTTGAAATCAAATCAAAATGAAAGACAAAAGAAAATAAAATTAATAGGAAAATAAAAGAGAAAAAACAATGAATGTAGGTAAAAAAAAAAGGTTCGATACAAGGTAAAAAATATGTATTAACTTAATTTAAATACAAGATAAAAAATTAAGAATATTTTTTAAAAAATTAAGAATATTTTTTAAAAAATTAAGAATATTTTTAAAAAAATTAAAAAAAAAAAAATATACATATATATATATATTTTTTTAAATATTAATTAAAAAATATTAAAATAATATTTACACACGTGACGGATGAGTGTGGACAAACACAACTAACTTGGGTGGTTAAAGGTGTCACATCAACACTAAAAGTGCACAAAAATACGAAAAAAGAGTTCACGGGATAATACGATCTTAGTTAAGTTTTGGTGTGTCTATAGGATTTCGGTCAGTGTCTAGAGGGGTACTTATGCCTTATCTCTCACTTTTAACATTTATAGTTAATATATTAGTAATTATTTAGATAGTAGAAATTGGAATCCAAATAAGCATTTCAGAATGTACATCAATGAATTAGCGAAAGAGACGAAATATTTCTTATACATTAAAATTTTTGTGCAACCATTGCAACATATCTTTATTATAAATGATATACAAACTCTAAAACATAAACGGATAAAGAATCGATCAAGGGTAATCCTAATGAGGATCACAAACAAAATTTTGAAACATTTGGCTCTAGTAAAAGAAGGATTTTAGAATTACTTATGTCACGACCTGAGCCTACACCCTGGACGTGGCCGGCACTCGAGAATCATTTCTGGTACCCAAGCGAACATTCATCCTGGTTGACTACAAGCAGAAGACTAACTCAAGCATACAAAGCTTAACAACTAAATAAAAAATCATGAAACTGAAATACAAAGTTTTAACTCAAATGAAAAACTCTGAATAAAATAACATATTCAACTCGCCATAAAATAGGCAACTTTAGTCCTTAAAACTTTTAACCAAATAAATGAACAGTCTTCTGAAACTCTATTGTCTATTTATGAAGCCTCTAACTGACAAAGATGGAAGTCGGGACAAGACCCACGACATCCTAACAACTGATATAATTGAAAGTAAAAGTGGAACACTCCGAAAGCAAGGAGGCTCACCATAGCTAGCTCGAACTCCATGTGGTATCAACAAAGCTCATGTTGATGACTCTGAATACTTGTACCTATATCATTTCATGATGCAGGCCAAATAGCTCAGTACATGGAATGTATGAGCATGTAAGGGGAATTCTAAAGCATAAGCATAGGCTTGAACTTAATAAAAAGGAAACATACTTACCTCTTCTCAACTCACTTGCTCGACTCAACTCAAGAATATGATACTCAACTCAAAGGATAAGATATTCAACTCATAGGTACTCAACTCATGATACTCAAGGATAAAGCAATAATAAAAAATGCAATATATATGGAAAGCTATAAAACTATAGATATCAACTCAATGAATTTAAAAATACAATAATACTCAGTGTGTATATAAAAATACAATATAACTTTGTGGGAGTTTCTCTAATCGACAACCACCACTATGAGCCTAACTGATAATACATCGACTTGCCCACGCTGCCAGAACTGTCCTATACTTTTCCGTCATATAGAACACCTTAACTAAGTGGATCCACTAGCCTATGCTAACAAACACTTAAGGAGTCATCTAAAAAGTATGTCCCTTTACTACTCATGATGGCTACATGGTTTATGAAGACTTGAGTTAATATGAACTTGTATCCCCATATCGGTGCTCAATACTACTCCCAAAATATACTTAGCTTATATGTTTTAAAAACATAACTCTTTCTTAGGTTTGAGATAATTGCTCAAACTACCCTCTAAAAAGAGGTAACTGCTCTTGAAAACTCTTTCTAAAAAACATATCAAAATTATATTTTAATATGATCATTGATTACTCGGGATGTCATATTGCGTAAACATTGATGGCATATCCAGATACCATACTGCTTAAACATTGATGACATACTCGATTGTCATTCTAATCATGTTTCAGAAACTCTTTCTCAAAATTCATCTTTTTCTTAAAAGAGATAGTATTCAAACTAATCAAAATTGTTTTGGAAATCTCAGTTTCCATTCATCTTAAATGTAAAAACATTTACTCTTGGGAATACTTAGTTCCCGTATATCTTGAAGAAAAGAACTTTACTCTTACTCTTTACTCAACTCAAAGTGTAAGTCCTAAAACAAAGTTAAAATGTTTGTAAAAGACTTCTTAAAATATGGTTCATGCCAAATTATGGACGTGAACGACTCAATGCAAGGTTATCAATAACCATAGATAGAACTCAATACTCGGAACTCAACACCTCAGAACTCAAGAACTTATATGATACTACTCACTTCAAAATGCTCAACTCATAAGGTTCATGCTGAATTTGTGCATGAACAACTCAACTCAAGGACTCAATGATACTCCTCATCTCAAGATTTCTCAACTCATATGGTTCATGCGGAATTATGGGCAAGAACTACTCAACTTAAGGACTTCATGGTGTAACATGTAATAGTTTCAGGATTAGGAATATAATCTCAGAAGGGATTAGGAACTCAATACTCCAGACTTAGAACTTGAAGATACTACTCCTCTCAAAGATGCTCAACTTATGAAGTTCATGTGGAAATTATGGGCATGAACTACTCGACTCGAGGGTCTACATAATAATATGGAACTCATGTATATGACTCTTTTCATTCTGATACTTACTTCCTCAAAACTTATCTCAAATCGATAGTTGATCTCAAATGATCCACAATTGAACTCAAAGGCTTCCTTGGACTCTACTCTTAACTCTCTCTTGAATGTGAATTATGAATTCAAGAGTTATGGTTCATTATATGAAAGATCTCATGATGAAAAAGTAGATTCATGAATACATTCTCCTCATCCTCATACTCACATGCTCGAGTCTTGCAAAAAGTTACTAGAAGGTGTAGAAGACTCCTCAAAAGACTAAAAGGGACTTTCTAAAAAATGTTTGAAAGAACTCTCAAAAATTGACTCTCAGCTCTACCTTGAATTTGATTTATGAATTCAAGGTTGTGATTTGTAATAGGAAAGATCTCGTGATGTTTAGAAGTGTTTTTAGATAGTTAAACATGAGAATCGGTTGAAAAAGACTGTCTGGGGAGCAAGTCCGCGATGCGGAGATGAATTAAAATGTTAGGTCGAAATAATTTTTGAAATAGTGGAGTCTGTGACCTCTCCGCGACACGAAGAGAAAATTTTCACACTTAAGGAACAGGTCCGCGACGCGGACCTGGTACCTGTTCCTTGTTCGATTTTTTTCTTCCTCATTTTGTAACCCCAATTCACCTAAATTCAATTTTTTTTCTCAATTTATCTTTAGATTCAGATACCCAATACATGTACTCAAGAATCTAATCAAACACAACTCTAAGATCGACTCAATTTCCTCAAGAACTCATCAATCTCATCTAAACTCAAGAACGAAAGCTAATTTCAAGAACACAATTCAAGATCATTAAACCTTCATCTTTCTAGAACGAATTTAACATTGAAAATAACATGATTGGCGTGTGGTGAACAAACCCAACGCTATGGAAGCTTACATACCTCTTAGGGATTAAACCCATGGCGAAAATCTGCAACACAATGCAAGACTCTCGACGAACGCTTTGATCCTCTCCTCTTTTCTCTTCTTTTTGCTTCTTGAACTCTCAACTAAAACCCTAGGCGTATATTAGGATTATAAAACTGAACCTAATAGGATTAGACCCTTAAAACCTTACCAAAAATGGATTAAATCTGATTGGGTAAGGAAAAGACCAAAATACCTCTCTAAAATCCGGTTTTGACTTTCCATATCTAGGAAGCCCAATTTCGAATGGACATATCTCCCTAATATGAACTCGAAACTGAGCAAACTTGGTGGTGTTGGAAAGAGGACTCGAAGATCTTTCATTATCTATCTTGTAGATCACGTAACTCATCTTGTACTAGTATTTATGGTTATTTGAAGTTGACCCTATAGTTTAAGAAAAACTTAGGAATGACTTGAATGAACTCTCTTGAGTTCTTCTTCAAACTCAAGGTGCTACATCTAGGGACCTTAACACTTAGGAAAATTTTAATTCCTTGGTAAAATATCACTCATTATGAAGAGTGGTTCGAGTCTTAGTTTGAAAATTTTCTGGTGTGTTACAATATCTCCCACTTGGGATCATTCGTCCTCGAATGACGACTGGACTGGGTATGGAATGGGTTACTCTTACTAAGGTCTGCGTCTAATATTATGCCCTTACTATATTCATGCTTAACAGAAATCCTTAGGTTCAGGTTCTATACCTCTCTATAGGGAATCTCATCCCAAGACTAATACATTTTACCACCACATTGGGCTCATATCAAGAACCACCTAATGTTTAACAACATCACAATTCAGGCTTAGTACTCTAACAACTCCATGGACTCCTCCTAACCAGCTCATTAAGAAATTCTCAACACTTGATTTGATTTCTCATACTATCATCTCCCCCTTAGGTCTAAAGCTAATACTTGAAAGCTACAAACCTATTCCATATTGACAAGTCAATTATGCTATCTAGGCACACATGGAAAATTATAACTTAATTGGAACCTCATCTGGTAACATAGCACCTTGGTATACCTCTTAATGCTCGTGTTACTCTTGTGACTTAGCCACACTTCACTTCCCTTATCTAAAGGTTAGTGTCTCTTACTTGTACCACTCATATTTATTATAACTTATCACCGCAATTCCTAACCTACTCTATGTTAAGTCTTCTAGATCAAATCTCAAGACTAACATCATNTCATCAATCTCATCTAAACTCAAGAACGAAAGCTAATTTCAAGAACACAATTCAAGATCATTAAACCTTCATCTTTCTAGAACGAATTTAACACTGAAAATAACATGATTGGCGTGTGGGTGAACAAACCCAACGCTATGGAAGCTTACATACCTCTTAGGGATTAAACCCATGGCGAAAATCCGTAACACAATGCAAGACTCTCGTCGAATGCTTTGATCCTCTCCTATTTTCTCTTCTTTTCTCTTCTTGAACTTTCAACTAAAACCCTAGGCGTATATTAGGATTATAAAACTGAACCTAATAGGATTAGACTCTTAAAACCTTACCAAAAATGGATTAAATCTGATTGGGTAAGGAAAAGACCAAAATACCCGTCTAAAATCTGGTTTTGACTTTCCATATCTAGGAAGCCCAACTTCGAATGGACATATCTCCCTCATATGAACTCGAAACTGAGAAAACTTGGTGGCGTTGGAAAGAGGACTTGAAGATCTTTCATTATCTATCTTGTATCTCTCGTAACTCATCTTGTACTAGTATTTATGGTTATTTGAAGTTGACCCTACAGTTTAAGAAAAACTTAGGAATGACTTGAATGAACTCTCTTTAGTTCTTCTTCAAACTCAAGGTGCTACATCTAGGGACCTTAACACTTAGGAAAATTTTAATTCCTTGGTAAAATATCACTCATTATGAAGAGTGGTTCGAGTCTTAGTTTGAAAATTTTCTGGTGTGTTACAATATCTCCCACTTGGGATCATTTGTCCTCGAATGACGACAGGATTGGTTATGGAATGGGTTACTCTTACTAAGGTTTGCGTCTAATATTATGCCCTTACTATATTCATGCTTAACAAAAATCCTTAGGTTCAGGTTCTATTCCTCTCTATAGGGAATCTCATCCCAAGACTAATACATTTTACCACCACATTGGGCTCATATCAAGAACCACCTAATGTTTAACAACACCACAATTCAGGCTTAGTACTCTAACAACTCCATGGACTCCTCCTAACTAGCTCCTTAAGAAATTCTCAACACTTGATTTGATTTCTCATACTATCATCTCCCCCTTAGGTCTAAAGCTAATACTTGAAAGCTACGAACCTATTCCATATTGACAAGTCAATTATGCTATCTAGGCACACATGGAAAATTATAACTTAATTGGAACCTCATCTGGTAACATAGCACCTTGGTATACCTCTTAATGCTCGTGTTACTCTTGTGACTTAGCCACACTTCACTTCCCTTATCTAAAGGTTAGTGTCTCTTACTTGTACCACTCATATTTATTATAACTTATCACCGCAATTCCTAACCTACTCTATGTTAAGTCTTCTAGATCAAATCTCAAGACTAACATCATAACCTTCATGTTGCCATTCTTTTGATCATGACACTTATCTGAAATTCAAGCTTAATGTTTATGACTAAACCCGATTATCAATATGATTGCTCGCCTACTATACCATCTTACCACTACTATATACAAAGTTAATAATCATTCTCCCACTAAATTCATGACAAATAGTTAGTCCTTACCTCTTAGTCTTCATACTTACAGTTTACTATCACATTTCCCTTCACAACTTGAGTACTATTCACTCATTCACTATACAACAATGCCTAATTAGTTCTATAACACTTTGAATATTATAGGCTCTCCCTCAAAATCATAAGCCTAGCTTAGATTTATCACCTCATGTATACTCATGTTCTTCTATTCAACACTTACACTTGGTCATTACCTACACAAGGACACTACATCACAAGCTCCTTTCTTGCTACAACACATTCTACTTCCTATGATGGAATCTTCACAACTCATCACTTCTTAGTCTAGCCATAAGGGAAAACCCCTCATTACTAACTTACTAGCTGCATGACTATAGTAACATAGCTCTTCAAAACACTATCTTCCTTTCTTAGATCACTAAACCTCTGTATACTTTTCTCTAACTCTAGGCTCTTTCTCTACTACTGTTCATAATCTCGTAACTCATGATACCTTTTAGGATGAAAATACTACCCAAGCTCTAAACATACCTCCTCATAAGGATCTCAGCTGAAACAATGCTTAAGGAAAATAGTACAACTCACTTTTAGCTCAAACGCACAATTCATATAATTATGGGTGCATTCCTCTAAAATTGAACACTTAACTTACTCTTGGGTTCCTCTCAAGCCCCTCTAGAGTCTCATGATTTTCTCAAGACTCTTGCTCAGAACAACTCATCCATAAGGATCTTTACACTTTACTTTTTCAACCACCTCTAGTATGATGGGTAGTCGAATGAATATGAGAAACGCACGAGCATGAATAAATCTTTATGACTTAGCTCTATTGCACGATTAAGAGTATGAAAGAAGGAAACTTTTCTTAAATTTTTTGTAGTCCCTCATTTATAGAAGTGGGGCCCTTACAACCATAAACAAGATCCTATTGACACGGCTTCATAGATACCCTCGAACACTTAAACTCTGTGCTCTGATACCAAGTTTGTCACGACCCGAGCCTACACCATGGTCGTGGCCGGCACTCGAGAACCATTTCTGGTCCCTAAGCGAACCCTCATCATGGCTGACTATAAGCGGAACACTGACTAAAGCATACAAAGCTTAACAACTGAATAAAAATTCATAAAATTTAAATACAACGCTTTAACTCAAATGAAAAACTCTGAAAAAAATTAATATATTCAACTCACCATAAAATAGGCAACTTTAGTCTTTAAAACTTTTAACAAAATAAATTAATAGACTTCTGAAACTCTATTGTCTATCTATGAAGCCTCTAACTGACAAAGATGGAAGTCGGGACAAGACCCACGACATCCTAACAACTGATACAACTGAAAGTAAAAGTGGAACCCTCCGGAAGCAAGTAGGCTCACCATAGCTAACTCGAACTCCATGTGGTATCAACGAAGCTCATGTTGATGACCCTAAATACTTGTACCTGCATCATGAAACGATGCAGGCCAAATAGCTCAGTACGTGGAATGCACGAGCATGTAAGGGGAATTCTAAAGCATAAACACAATCTTGAACTTAATAAAAAGGAAACACACTTACCTCTTCTCAACTCACTTACTCGACTCAACTCAAGAATATGATACTCAACTCAAAGGATAAGATAGTCAACTCAGAGGTACTCAACTCAAGATATTCAACTCATGATACTCAAGGATAAAGCAATAGTAAAAGATGTAATATATCTGGAAAGCTGTAAAACTGTAGATATCAACTCAATGTATTGAAAAATATAACAATACTCAGTGTGTATATTAAAATACAATATAAATTTGTAGGAGTTTCTCTAACCGACAACCACCACTATGAGCCTAAGTGATGATACAACGTTTTGCCCACGCTGCCAAAAATGTCCTATACTTTGTCGTCATATAGAATGCCTTAACTAAGTGGATCCACTAGTCTATGTTAAAAATCACTTAAGGAGTCATCTAAAAAGTATGCTCCTTTACTACTCATGATGGCTACATGGTTTATGGAGACTTGAGTTAATATGAACTCGTATCCCCATATCGGTACTCAATACTACTCCCAAAATATACTTAGCTCATATGTTTTAAAAACATAACTCTTTCTCTGGTTTGAGATAATTGCTCAAACTACCTTCAGGTAACTGCTCTTGAAAACTCTTTCTAAAAAACATATCAATATCGTATTTTAATATGATCATTGATGACTCGGGAAGTCATACTGCGTATACATTGATGGTATATATCTAGATACCGTACTGGTTAAACATTGGTGACATACTCGATTGTCATACTAATCATGTTTTAGAAACTCTTTCTCAAAACTCTTCTTCTTCTTAAAAGAGGTAGTACTCAAACTGCTCAAAACACTTTTGGAAATCTCAGTTTCCTCTAATCTTAAATGTAAAAATATTTACTCTTGGGAATACTTAGTTCCCGTATAATCTTTGAAGAAAAGAACTTTACTCTTGCTCTTTAATCAAATCGAACCGAAAGTCTTAAAAGAAAGTTAAAACGTTTGTAAAAGACTTCTTAAAATATGGTTCATGCCGCATTATGGACGTGAAAGACTCAATGCAAGATAGAACTCAATACTCGAAACCCAACAACTCAGAACTCAAGAACTTATATAATAAATCTCACTTCAAAATGCTCAACTCATAAGGTTCATGCGGAATTATGGGCATGAACAACTCAACTCAAGGACTCAATGATACTCCTCATCTTAAGATTTCTCAACTCATATTGATACGATTCTCACCAGAGAAATGTAGATAATATACGGAAATCAAAAGACGGAAAGTAAAGATAGATAGATAGACACACAAGATGAAACAAAAAGCAACCAAAGGGTATATTAAACCCAATGACCTAGATTCTTTGATCCGACTATAGCACCTAACTCTTACGATGACCTCAAGGGAATTGATATCCCAAGCAACCAACGTTTCTAACAAAAGGCAACAAAAGCTTAACTAAGCTCTCAACACTCAAACATGAGTTTTTTCAGTTTTCAATATTCAAATTAGTCTAACCCTAAAATGAACCCTAAGACACCTATTTATAGTGTCTGGCATTATTACATAGATAGGCCCAAAAGTGACCCGAAAATGGGCCAATGGGTGAGCCATGTCGGGCTCGCCAAATAGCCCGGCGATCCGCCAAATGGGTTCAGCGAGAACCCTGCTCATTGGTTTCTCCTTGGATGGCTTGTTGTAACTTTCGACGACCTGTGGTTCAAAGGGAAATGTGCCGAATGTCCTCCATGCTCGCCGAATATGCAGTCTTTCTCTGTGGCTTATTAGATTATTTGGCGATCTTGGAACCCTCGCCAAAGGAGTTCAGCGAGTCACCAAAGTGGATGGCACCTCGCTAAATGGAGCAACACTTTCCCTTGCTCCTCCTTGCTTCGTTGGACCTCCCATGCTCCAAGCTATTATCCACACAGGGTGTTTCTCAGCTGGGAGATCCTTTAAAGCGCATTTCCCAAGCCCACGAACCTCCATCCTTAGAATGATCCATCAATACGTTGAAATTTGTGAATGAATGGTTTGGGGGCAATCTGTATTGCATCATTCCCCCTTTCTTGAAAATGATTCGTCCTCGAATTCGTACCTTGCAAAACCATAGGGGAAGCAAACAGTACAAAGATCCTCATGGCATGAGGGTTAGCATTAGCAATAACAATTTCATCACCATGCCAAGGATGCAAAATTTAACATATAACCAAGCATCACAAGTAGCAACAAAGGGTTTGCAACCCATCAAAGTAATAGACACTTGGCTAAGTAAGACACATTCACAAAGGGGTAGAGCTGAGGAACCAATACACTTAAACAAATTTATATGTAAGCCCTCATTGGTTTCACATCCCATCAAGCACAAGGCCTCCCTTATGTCAAGTAGGTAAAATTAAGTCCTCGAATCCAAACCTTGTAAAATCACATAGATCACAAGCATCCTCTTAGTATGATGGATAGTACAAAGGTTAGCACTTAAAACATTTAACCGAGGAGACTCAAACTCAAGGAATAACCAAACATCCTCTATTGTCATGGCTATCAAGCCCACAGATGGAGAACAAGGACAATGATTATTCTTCTCAACAACATGGTAATACCACCTAAAAGATGATATTTTCACCCGTTCAAATACCTTTATGCATTCACCGGGATCAAAAGGATAGAAAGTCCACAGAACAAGGTCATACCAACAAGTTTAGACCTCAAGGATACCCTGATCCACATGCAATGCACTTCTGATCCAACTAGGGATCTCATCATATGTAAAGAGATAGTAAAGGAAGGTACAAACTTTACCTTCTCTGGACAAATATCTCCTACCCCCATGAGATGCACATTCAACAAGATCATGCTTAGGGTAAGAAATAGAAAAGGGGTCTAGAAAGCTATCCTTCCCCACACACAATGTAGGCTCTTCAAGTGGATGGGAAAACTCTCAAGAAGAGTTTTGCTGTATAGGGAAAGGAATCAACAATGTCGCCCACCTTATGCCTTCCATTTTGAACAGGGATTGCCACATAAATTCCACAACTCATCTCACTACTGGGGTCAAATGGAAAGGTCTTCCAAGAACTTGGATCAAGTGCACTTCCATTTATCAGGTGGTCACTCGTTCCTCCCAACAACATACTTCACTCAACAGTATGTGCATCATCATATATAAACAAGTAATAGAGAAAGATGTCTCTCAAATCAACTTCCTCTAGGGTGTTTACATGGGTATGACTACGGATAGGCTCAAATGCACTAGTCATACCATTAAGAAGTGAAACACACCAAGAAAAAGAGGTAATGGGAAAACAAACACCACCTTCCTCCTCATCACCTTCCTTTCCTATAGGAGTACTCTCATCTTTCAAGAAGATATTTCCATCTCTGGGAGGGAAAGCCTCACAGCATAGTGGGTTCCTATAACAAGTATAGCTATCAAGAACTATACTGCTCTCAAGATTCACACCACTAGGTACATCACTAGAAGTGATTTCATCATCTTCAAAAAGGATATTGTACTTAAATAGGGAATGATCAACAACTAGGGAAGAATTAAAACATGCAAGTTCACCCTCAAAAAGACACATATCATATTTCGAAGCATCTTCAAGCACAAGATCTCTATGAGCAAAGCAAGCAATTGGATCAGCCACAAAAGACATGCTCAAAGAGTCAATCCTAATCAAATGATCAACATCTTCATTAGTACCACCAACTTGAGGTTTCTTAATCACATTATAAGAAACCTCTACCAGTGAACTACACTCACAAACAGGTTGATCAACACAATTATTACAAAATAATGAGCTAGCATTCAAAGCATAGGTGTCAACACTAGGTGCACACAAATCGATCTTACTAGAAGAATCAATTCGGTCATCAATATGATCAACTAGTGTATCCACATTTTCAACAAGAACATTATCAATACAAGGTAAAGAATCAATAGGCTCACTTAAAGACAAACTAACATTCAGACTTTGTTCATTTGTAATGACAAAAGTATTAAATTTAGCTATTGTACCTTGATGACCGCAAGAAAGATCTTCTTTACTCTTAACTGACACTCCCTTAGGAATGTTTGGACTACCCACAAGTGTATCCATTGAAAGGGCTCCACGAGGATCCTGAAAAAGGAAAGAAATATAATGGGGAGGGGAAGAGTGAGATGGGTTAGCTTGCAACTCATGATCCTTAAGGATCAATTCACTTATGACTCCCACTTCCTCCCTCATCTCTTTATGCTCAGCCAAGAACAACTTGGCCTTCCTGTTCAACTTCCTCATTTCTCCTTCTCCTTGGGCCTCAGCCTCCACATGTCCTTTCTCTTTTTTCCTTTTATCCCTCAACTCATCCATTTTTCGATACAACTCTATGACTTGGGAGGGTGACATTGGCTTAAGGACATATTTACACCCCATCGACATGACGATATATGTGTTGTGCCTTCCATCATGTATTGACACGTAGTTGTGTTGCCAAGGACTTTCGAGTAGTACATGACTAGCTTGCATGGTAATCCCATCACAAAGTACAGCATCATGGTATTTCCCAATTTGGAACTTAATGAACACATGTTCATGTACCCTCAATTCCTCCTCATTTAACCATTGAAGTGTGTATGATTTAGTATGCTTAGTGGTAGGAAGCTTCAAGTAGTCCACCACAGCCGTGCTAGCAAGGTTGGCACAACCTCCACTGTCAATGATCAAAACACATACTTCGCTCTGGATGAGGCACTTGGAGTAGAAGTTATTCTCCCTTTGCTCGTGATTGATCATGGCTGGATGAGGCACTTGGAGTAGAAGATATTCTCCCTTTGCTCGTGATTGATCATGGCCTTCCTTGGTATAGTTCATCTTACCACATAAGATAGTAATGTGAACCCTGTCTCTTTGGCCCAAATCTCATCCTCCACCTGGTCAGTCTAGAATTCATCTCAGATAGATGACCTCTAAACTTAGCCAAGGTTCCATCCAATATCCTCATCATCCGACACTCTTCAGTAGGAGTCCTCATGGAAGATTCTAAGGTAACCTTTCCCTTTGGTGGGTAGGTTTTGCTTCCGGTTTCCATGGTACCTAGCAATAAGAAAGACTCAACAAAACAACAAACAACAACGTTAGTGTTAGTAAATATAAGCTCATAATCACTCGTGTTTACACACCTTTGATTGTCTCTCAAATTGTCGTGGCTAATAGTGAAGATTGCTTATACTCGATTAATCACAAAAGAGTCAATTCTACTCTTGGTTGGAATGAATTTTTGTTTCAAGAAGAACGGACGACTCAATTAAAACAAACGGCTTTGAGTCAAGAAGTTAACTACAAAGTAAAACGAATAAAAACACGAAAAGAAAAGCACTAACAAAGAAGTGAATTCAAGAACAAATAGTCAACAAGTAAAGTAATTACGAGTCGAAAATCAGTTTAGGATTCTCGTCAACGAACTAGAATCAAAAGAAAGGAAACTAAGAAATAAGAACCTGAGATGAAAGGGGTCATAGGACGAGTTTCACATTGCCAAATAGCCTGTTTTCTTCGCCTAAGTTGAGGTTCAGCTCGCCAACTTGGAGATTGACTCACCAAACTCGCCAATCGGACAAGGCAACTCGGCGATCTGGGTGGAAGTTCGGTGATGCGTTGACTGGATTCGGCGACCAGGGAGTAGCTCGTTGAAATTTCCAGTGTCTTCACCAAAATGAGGTCTAACTCGGTGACCCAGCTGCCCAAAGGGTGAGGCGTCAAGTGGAATGGGCGATCCAAGTCGGGATTCGCCCAAATTCCTCAAGCTGCAACTGCAAGGCTCTGAAAATTTAACCTTGGTGGTCCCCGCCCTCTTCCTTTGCCTTTTGTATTTACCCTTTTGGTAAATTCTCTTTTTACAAACACTTTAACACTTTTTCTTTCTTCCTTTTTGTATCAAACTCTTTCTCTTTCAAATATTTCCTTCTTGAAGGTTTGAATGTTCTTCAAGAACTTCAAGAGCACTATGAAGACCCAAAATAAAACCTCAAAGATTTTTAGCTCAGAATTTCACGAAATTCGAGATACAAGCTCTCCTAGATATAGGGAACAAACCCCAATACTTTTTAGCACTCAATTCCTTGCCAAATCTTCCAGATCTCAAAACCCACTTCGTCTTCTTTAAAGCTTCTTCAACCAACAATGGTGGAAACTTCAATAGTGAACCAAAACCTTTCAAATCTCAACCCTAGACTTGAAATAAGTTAGGGAACACTAATCTAACCTTGAAAACTCCAAAGAAGACTCAAATCAACAAGACCCATTTTTGAAATTTCTCAAAAATGTTTTTGAACAATTTTTTAGTAGCAGCAAACCCAAGACTAGAATCGTAGGAACGATACTAAGCTTGGCTTTCATACCAAATGATACGATTATCACCAGAGAAACATAGATAATATGTGGAAATCGAAAGACGAAAAGTAAAGATATATAGATAGACACACAAGAGGAAACAAAAAGCAACCAAAGGGTATATTAAACCCAATGACCTAGATTCTTTGATCCGACTATAGCACCTAACTCTTATGATGACCACAAGGGAATGGATATCCCATGCAACCAACGTTTCTTACAAGAGGCAACAAAAGCTTAACCAAGCTCTCAACACTCAAACATGAGTTTTTAGTTTTTAATATTCAAAATAGTCTAACCCTAAAATGAACCCTAAGACACCTATTTATAGTGTTTGGCATTATTACATAGATAGGTCCAAAAGTGACCGAAAATGGGCCAATGGCAAGCTAAGTTAGGGGAGCCAAATGGCTCGGCGATCCGCAAAATGTGTTCGATGAGAACCCTGCTCATTGGCTTCTCCTTAGATGGATTGCTGTAACTTTCGGTGGTCTGGGGTTCAAAGGGCAATCCGCAGAATGTCCTCCATGCTCTCCGAATGGGTACCCTTTCTCTTCGGCTCATTAGATCATTTGGCGATCATGGAACCCTCGCTAAAGGAGTTTGGCGAGTTGCCAAAGTGGTTGGCACCTCGCTGAATGAAGCAACACTTTCCATTTCTCCTCCTTGCCTCGTTGGACCTCCCACACTCCAAGCTATCATCCACACGGGGTGTTGTTCAGCTGGGAGCTCCTTTAAAGCGCATTTCCCAAGCCCACGAACCTCCATTCTTTAGAATGATCCACCAATATGTTGAAATTTGTGAATGAATGGTTTGGGGACAATCTGTATTGCATCACATATGGTTTGTATGGAATTATGGGCATGAACTACTCAAATTAAGGACTTCATGGGTAACATGTAATAGTTTCATGATTAGGAATATAATCTCAAAAGGGATTAGGAACTAAATAGTCCAGACTTAGAACTTGAAGATACTACTCCTCCCAAAGATGCTCAACTTATGAAGTTCATACGGAAAGTATGGGCATGAATGACTCGACTTGAGGGTCTACATAATAATATGGAACTCATGTATACGACTCTTTTCATTCTGATTCTTACTTCCTCAAAACTTAGCTCAAATCGATAGTTGATCTCAAAGGATCCATAATTGAACTCAAAGGCTTCCTTGAACTCTACTCTTAACTCTCTCTTGAATGTGAATTAAATTTAAGAGTTATGGTTCATTATATGAAAGATGTCATGATGACAAAGTAGACTCATGAATACATTCTTCTCATCCTTATACTCACTTACTCGAGTCTTGAAACAAGTTACTAGAAGTTGTACAAGACTACTCAAAAGACTCAGAGAGACTTTCTAAAAAATGTTTGAAAGAACTCTCAACTCTACCTTGAATTTGATATACGAATTCAAGATTGTGATTTGTAATAGGAAAGATCTCGTGATGTTTATGAGTGTTTTTAGATAGTTAAACATGAGAATCGGTTGAAAAACACTATTTGGGGAGCAAGTCCGCGATGAGGAGATGAATTAAAATGTTTGTTCGAAATAATTTTTGAAACAATAGAGTCCGTGACACAGAGAGAAAATTTTCACACTGAAGGAACATGTTTGGTAGCTTTGTAAAATGACTTCAGAGGTGTAGTATAAGTGGGAGCCGAAAGGCGAAAGTGAAATACCACTACTTTTAACGTTATTTTACTTATTTCGTGAATCGGAAGCGGGGCACTGCCTCTCTTTTTGGACCCAATGCTTGCTTCGCGGGCCGATCCGAGCGGAAGACATTGTCAGGTGGGGAGTTTGGCTAGCCAGCACATCTGTTAAAAGATAACACAGGTGTCCTAAGATGAGCTCAACGAGAGCAGTAATCTCGTGTGGAACAGAAGGGTAAAAACTTGTTTTATTCTAATTTCCAGTACGAATATGAACCATGAAAGTGTGGCCTAACGATCCTTTAGACCTTCAGAATTCGAAGCTAGATGTGTTAGAAAAGTTACCACATGGATAACTGGCTTATGCCAGCCAAGCGTTCATAGCTGGATTATGACTGAACGCCTTTAATTTTTAAAATGCTCTTTGTCTGATTTTTTTCTTCCTCGTTTCCTAACCCCAATTCGCCTAAATTCGATTCTTTTTCTCAATTCTTCTTTAGATTCAGATACCCAATACATGTAATCAAGAATCTAATCAAACACAACTCTAAAATCGAATCAATTTCCTCAAGAACTCATAAATCTCATCTAAACTCAATAGCGAAAGCTAATTTGAAGAACACAATTAAAGAACATCAAACCTTCATCTTTATAGAACGAATTTAACCCTGAAAATAACATGATTGACGCGTGGGTGAACGAACCCAACACTATGGAAGCTTACATACCTCTTAGGTATTAAACCCATGGCGAAAATCCGCAACACAATGCAAGACTCTCGTCGAATGCTTTGATCCTCTCCTATTTTCTCTTCTTTTCTCTTCTTGAACTTTCAACTAAAACCCTAGGCGTATATTAGGATTACAAAACTGAACCTAATAGGATTAGACCCTTAAAACCTTACTAAAAATGAATTAAATCTTATTGGGTAAGGAAAAGATGAAAATACCCCTCTAAAATCCGGTTTTAACTTTCCATATCTAGATAGTCCAACTTCGAATGGACATATCTCCCTCATACGAACTCGAAACTGAGCAAACTTGGTGGCATTGGAAAGAGGACTAGAATATATTTCATTATCTATCTTGTAGCTCACCTAACTCATCTTGTACTAGGATTTAGGGTTATTTTAAGTTGACCCTAAACTTTAAGAAAAACTTAGGAATGACTTGAATGAACTCTCTTTAGTTCTTGTTCAAACTCAAGGTTCTACATCTAGTGACCTTAACACTTAGGCAAAGTTTAATTCCTTGGTAAAATATCACTCACTACTACAAAGAATGGTTCGAGTCTTAGTTCAAAAAATTTCTGGGGTGTTACACCTTAGCTTATTGAAGTGTAATTTATTAGACTTTATGCACCAGATTATTGAGTACAAGTTTCACTCTCTCTTGCATGTACCATTATTTTTAAAATTGAAAATAAAAGTCTGAAAGCAGAACTACGGATCATATTGATGTCGCGGTCAGTTCAAATTAAATGGTAACAGAAAGATTGTAACACCCCAAAAATTTCCAAGCTAAGACCTGAACCATTCTTTATTTGTAAAAAAGTCGTATCGGGCGATTCTTAAATTATTCTTAGATGATTAGGTCAATTATTTAGAGTGTGAATGAATTTTGATATAAATTAAGGTCACTAGAATCCCCTAGCACAAAGTTGAGTGGAAAGCTTCCTTACCGAGTAAGTTTTGATGTAAGATTCTACTTTGGTCAACTTCAAATGATCAAATATCTCAGCACATAATGAACTAAGTGGTCTATACCCTATCAACTCAAAGGTCTATGAGTCCTCTTTCCAACGCAATACATTTTGCCTCATTTTGAGTTTGAAGTAAAGAGTTGTGGTTGTTTTACTAGAGAGTACCACAATAGAGTTTTCTAAAGCAGTGAACTACGAAACCCTTCTACGGGTCATAGTACTTTCAAGTCGCGGAAGAACTTCAGAGAGTAAAATTTTGGGGGCAATTCCTACAAACCCATCTACGGGTCATAGAACCTTTTATGGGCCGTAGTTTGGACCGGTAGAATAAGTTTTTGAGCCTTAAACTTCAATATAAATTCTACGGATTGGATCTACGGTCCGTAAAAACTTCTATGGGTCGTAGTTCTGACCCGTAGGATAAGATTTTGAGCCTTAAAATTTAATATAAATTCTACGGATGGGATCTACAGTCTGTAATCGTCATTCTCAGCTCTTGAGCATAAGGCCTATGTGCCTTCTTCGTGTTCAATATAGTTATTGAATGTCGAACCCACACAATTGTTTAACTTCTAACTCCACCCTTTCTTACCAACCCCACTACACACAAGAAAAAAAAATACCCCCACCACTCTTAGTGTTCTTCTCATAATACTCTTTCAATCCACAATCCTCCTCAAACAACTTCGCGAAAAAGTTTCAAATACTTCTCCCCTTTTTCCACTTCCATAATATCATCATCCTCAACCTCATACATATCCTCATCATCATCATCAATTAGTACTTCAAATACTTTGGCACCGCCTTCGACGCCCGTTGCTGAGCTCGGTTCCTATCAACACTAGACAATTCTTCAGTAGTGGGAAAATAGGGTTGCAAAATTGGTTGTGCAGTGAAACAAGGCCAGCCGGATTCAGTGACCGGAGCCAATTCAGAAGAATTGGAAAAACCCATTCAACACCAGAATCTATTATATCTTCCTTTAGCCTTTTCGATTTCTACTCATTTTGTTTCTGGAACTGGGTAGAATCGGAGGGTTGTAGACTCACTGGGGTTTCGAGGTGAATATTGGCATAGACATGGGGTGGGGTTGGAGAGACCTTGATTCCATAAATAATGGAGGTAGTGAACATCTTGTATTAGTCTCTGCTCATCGTAACGATTCATTAGAAAATGTGACATTTTTATAGTAGCAACCAAAACCCTTATGCTCAAATAGTTCAAGAATGTCACGCTTTCCAATGAATTGTAATGATAAGCAAAGATTAATACAAGAAGTTCTCTACCTCCATTCTTTATAGAATCAAGTTCCCCCCATGTCCATCCCAATCTCCACGCCCAAACCTCAATGAGTCTACAACCCTCCAGTTCTACCTAGTTCAAGAAACAGAATGAGCATAAATCGAAAAGGTTGAAGAAAGCTATAATAGATTCTAGTGTTTAATGGATTTTTCCAAATCTCCTGGATTTGCCTCGGTCATTGAATCCGGCTGGCCCACTTTCAGTGCACAATGAAATTCCCAACCCTTTTTGCCCACTACTAAAGAATTGGCTACTGTTGTTGGGAACCGGGCTCTGCAATGGGCGTGAAGGTGGTATAGGAGTACTTGAAGTACTAATTGATGATGATGACGAAGATATGTATGAGGTTGAGAATGATGATGTTATGGAAGTGGAAAAGGTAGAGAAAAACATGAAAATTTTTTGTGAAGTTGTTTGAGGAAGATAGTGGATTGAGAGAGTATTATGAGAAGAACAGTGAGAGTGGTAGGCATATTTTTTGTCTTGTGTGTAGTGGAGTTGGTAAGAAAGGGTGGAGTTAGTGGTTTAAGGATTATAGGGGTCTCGTTCGGCATTCAATTATTATATTGAACACGAAGCAGGCACAAAGGGATTATAGTCTGGTCATTTTTCAATTTCGTCGATGAAATATTAATATGCTTCCATCCATTGTTTTGTCTGCAGGTGGTAAGCCTAGTGAATCTTCTAATAAACTGGTGGAGGCTTAGGTAATTTACTCTTATTCCATATGTTTTTTCAAGACATTGTATGTATTGTTAGGTTTGCATTATGTATTGTAGAAATTAGTGTGAAATATGCTCTGAAAGAGTGGAACACTTAGGGAATTCATATTGTCGACCTAGTTAGTTAGGGTTAACTGATTGAGTGCTTGTTTTGTCCGTCGAGAGTGTTGGAAATCATATTGAAAATACTTAACACTTATAAAGAATTCTCATAGCTTGAGCCGTGTCGAAAGACATTGTCCTTAAGGATATTTCACCTAATATAGGTGTATCCTAGGATTCAACAAAATTATTTAGTATAAAATTAGGAGCAGAGAAACTGACAAAGATTCAATTTGTAAAAGAATCCAACAAACACTACTATTAGAAGAAGAATTTATGTTTTAATATATTACCACTAAGGGTTACCTCTCATGTGTGGTTTGCGAGCTATTGCATAGGAGCGGAATTTTTACCCAATGGTCACCCAAAGGATAGCGAATGTGGTTTCCCCTGTCATAAAAATGAAATAAAAAATATTACCAATATGAAAAGAACTCCAATGGTCACAAAATTACTCATAATCAGAAACCCATTAGCCACAAAGCCTTGTCTATTAGATATAATGCCAATAAATTTGCTTCAACAGTAATGTCATATTAATGACAATAATTATAGAGGAAAACGTCTATTACTCATATGAGTAATATTAGGAATTGTGATAAAACATAATAGTCAATTAAGAGTATTCAAAGAAGGATGGTGAACAAGGCTATACAATTACTAATAACAAAGTAATTCTTTTTGAGATACCAAATCATTTTCTCAATAGAGAATTCATCAATTTTTGAGCCCAGATGTCAAGGTGCTTGCAGTGTTGAGAGGTTAGATCATTTTCAGAAAGAGCATTTCTTTGGTGGTTCTCTTTGTGGGAGGGGAGAGGTGGGAAGGGAAGCGAGAACAAGGAAATATAATTGTGATGCATTTTTTTGTTGTCCCATTTTACATTAATAAGTTTATATCACTATGGTCAACTTTCATTCGTAAGCTCAACATTCTAGTTTGCATTGATTTAGCCAAGCAAATAAAAATACTGGTTGTTCAAGTATTGCTGTCCCACAAATTGTATATGTTGATTTTCTTGAAATATGCAAATACCAAGAATCAAACAGGAAATTGAGAGAGAATAGGGGAAACCCATATGAAGTACATGAGATAGAACCAGAATATATTTCATGAAATAAAGAGACAAAAAGAATAGTCTGTCTATTCTAGAAAGTCCAATTGTTTGTATTTGCACCAAGTAATCATAAACATAAATAGCCTTCTATTTGATTGGGTCTATCTTTAGGTATTAGGCTCAAAACATCAGACTTCAAGTTTGGCCTATTTGAATGATGGATCCAATAAAACATTGCAAGGGAATGAGGATGCTGGTGGTAAAGATGGCTTGAGTGGTCTAAGCAATACAACATATGCTGAATATTGGGACTGATGAATTATCTAAGCAAAAACAGTCTTTTAATAATGAAAACCAACAAGAAAAGGGGGGTGGCTCTACAACATTAGAGGTTAGTTTATGCAGTTTTGATATGCGTGGTCTTATAAAGTATTGGATAAGATTATATCAGTGGTATCTGACTTGTATTATTTCTTTAGCACAACTCCCTAAATGAAGCCAATGTCAGCAATGAGATTCCTCAAGCAGCAAAAGAGTACACAGAGGGTGCATCCAATTGTCCAGTAAGACTTTTGGTTGTTGTAAAGTGTTTACATGAAAACCTACTTCTGCGTTACTTCTCTTATTTAGTTTGTGTTTTTGAGATTAATAATTTGTGAACTATCACTCCTTTATCAAAGATAAAAGGGATAAGGCACAAGTACCCACCGAACTATACTCGAAATTCTTGCGACCCATAACTTAACTAGGGTCTTATTACCCCTAAACTATAATAAAATGGAATAACATAGTTTGTGTTTCTCACCATACTTGTGTTTTTATTCCTCAACATACTTGTCACTAGGTGGAAGAGTCAAACTCATCAACTCTGTGTTAGATGCCCTCCTCTCTTACATGATGTCCTTATTTCCAATCCCAGTAAGTGTTACTAAAATACTAGACAACATTAGATGGTATTTCTTGTGGCAAGGAAATAAGGAGATGAAAGGTTTCTACTTGGTGAAATGAAAGTCTTTAACAATGCGTAAGAAGAAGGCGGGATTGGGACTCAGAGATCTAAAGTTTTAGAAAATGGCTTTGGAGATCAACACAAGAAGACCAAATGTTATGGGTAAGGTCTATCAAGGCAAAGTATGAGGAAGAGGACAAATGGATGACAAAGGAGATCAACACTCCTTATGGGGTTAGTTTATGGAGATCTAACAGGGTCTTATGGCCTTTACTTAATAATAGAAGCACCATTAAAGTTGAAGATGGTAGTAAAACTATTTTCTAGAAGGATGTATGGTAGGGACAAAGAGTTTACAAGAATGCTTAAAAATAGAAGCACCATTAAAGTTGAAGATGGTAGTAAAACTATTTTCTAGAAGGATGTATGGTAGGGACAAAGAGTTTACAAGAGAAATTCCCTAACATCAACAGTCTTGTACTTCATCAACATAATACAGTAGAAGAACAGTGGTCAAACCAAGGTTGGGCTATTACCTTCAGAAGAAGGTTTAATGACTGGGAGGTTAGTAGGGTGATTTCTTTCTTCAATTTGCTGGGAACTTTTGGAGGTTTACAAGTAGTAGACTGATTATGGTGGAATGGACACAACAGTGGTGCTTACAAAGTGAATCCTGCTTACAAACATATGAACAAAACCAATCATCAAATGATTAAATGGCCTTTGAAGCACATTTGAAAGGCTAAGATAAGATATAAGTTTCATGTTTTGTCTGGATTTTGGCAATAGAAAGAATTCTCACTCAAGACAACTTGATGAAAAGAGGGATTACTATATGTCCCATATGCTGCCTATGTGGGGAAACTACAGAAACAGTTAATCATCTTTTCCTCCACTGCAAAATAACTAGTCAAGTATGGAGGATGTTCCTTGCATTTAGAAGTATCACATTAATAATGCCTGGAAATATTTCTAAAACTCTAGCAAGTTGGGAAAGGCAGGTTTGGAGATTAGAGATAGAGGAAGATGGTGAATAGTTCTAATTTGTATATGGTGGACAATACGGAGAGAGAGGAATTCCAGATGTTTTGAAAATATGAGCAAATATATCCAACAGATGAAGATGAATTGTATTTTGCTCTTTAGTTTTGGTGTATACAGTCGCACTATGCAGAAACTATTGAAATTCTAGATATAGAAGACTAGAATAACTCTAGTTTCAAAATGTCTTTTGACGTAAATATGGTTCAAGTAAAACCAATGTACTGAATGATCTTAATCATATAAAGAAATACACAAAGTTATAAATTTTTTTAAAAAAATACATTAAAAATTTCAAACCTCTCTCTCCGGTGTCTTCTGCAGCTTCTACTCTGGTCGTCTTCTCCTATGCATTCATACACTATAAAGCTTCCCACCCTTATCCATTACTTCTATCTCCTTATCCCTTTCTGTCATGGCCTCCTTTTTTTCCATTTTAGGAGTTTCCTCCATATACCATACCAATCCTTTGGTCAAACATTCTCGAAGACCCACTGCTACCCCTCTTTTATCTCTTCCTTTCTCCAATGCAAAATTCCATTTTCATGTTCTTCATAGACATGGCGTGTCTTCTTTCAGTCCTTTTTTGGATTCTACTGTGGTAACTCATAATTCTTGGTGCTTAGTGAAGAAGCGTTTTAATGGAGTTGGGGTTTTTGGGAAGGATTCTTTGAAAGTTAAGCCGAAATGAGTAAGAGTCAGAGGTTGTGGATGATGAGTCAGGAGTTGAGCGTGGGGATGGACTTTTTGTTTCTCCGGCGTCGTCTCTAGTCCTGTTCTCTGGTTGTCACGCATCAATCGGAGTAAAAACCCTAGCATTCCAACATATATTCTCACCATTTTTACTTTCCTTTGGAAAACCAAATCTCACCACAAAAACGATTCGAGTTGAGGTGGAAAAGAACTAGATCTATAAGAAGACCAAGTTCTGGAACTAATGACATGAAAATATGAAAAAAGAGGTACAAATGACAAAGCGAACTATGGATTCAGAATTAAGAAAGAGAAAGGGGATTTTAATGGAAACAAAAAGAGATTTAATGCTGAAAAAAATGTGAAGCGCGAATAAAAGGTCACTATCTATTGCTACAACAAGTTTTAATACGTGACATAAATTAATAATAAGCTACAAATTTTTACTCCAACAAAATATCTCTGGCTATATCATTTAACTATTGCCACAATTTTTGTTGTAACTTGAAGCAAAAATGGTTATTTAGCTACAATATTTTGTTTTAAATAATTCATTGTGGCTAAAAGGTTACTATTACTAACAATAAATGTCAACTCGTGGCAATAACTGATAAGTAACTATGAAATTTTGTTATAGAAAAAAATATGTCTATACAATTATCTATTGCAACGATATTTTTATAACTTGAAGCAAAAATATCCATTCAACCACAATATTTTGTTTTAATAGTTTATTGTAGCTAAAAGGTTACTATTGCTACAATAACTTTTATAGTGTCGCAACAACTTATGATCAGCCACAAACTTTAATTGTAGCAATAAAGTTGTAGCTACTTAGGAAATTATTACCACAATTGTTGGCAATTGCAGCAAAAATAAAGAGTAGGCTTTGTCGATTAAATTTTTGTGGCTAAATATTTTTACGAATTTATAAATAGCTATGAAATTCAATTTTTTTTTACTATTACTAGGTAATAGCTACAATTTTTACATCTGTGGTTTAGATTTCGTAGCTATAAATATATTTTGTTGTAGTGAATTCTATGATATGATGCTATGAGATCGAAAGAGGATTAGTGTCATACTGTCATTGAAGAAGACTCAGTCTATCCATGAATGTTCATCACTATAGAGCAACACAATTGCCCCTATGTGACATCAATTTCCAGTTCCCTCACCCCTAGGTCACTTGTTACTTATTTTGAATTTCTGAAATCTTGGTTTAATTGCGACTTGTGACAACAAAATCCTTTTATTAAATTTGGTGGAATGATCCACCCACCTGTTTTATTGCTGCAAATGAATGAATTTACATTCCATATTTCCTGATAGATTTCCTAGCTCTGCATCATTCTCTATGGGATTGTACCCTGGCTCTTTGTTGGGTATTTTTATTGACGATGATTGCTTACTCTTTTAATGGATTTTGAAGAGTAGTTTGAGCATTATCAAAAATGGCGCCGCTGCTGGGAAGTGAAGGCTAGAAATTCCATTTGAGAAATTAGTTTGTAAATTTATTTAGTTGTAGTAGATTGTTACTTGGTGTTGTGGTTTGGCAATTCGTAGGTTTAAGGCATGAGTGACCATGGTAGTAACAACTATAGTTACTACAGGCAAAATGACATCAATGGTGATTTGAATGATATAAATGTGAACATCATTCAAATGACAAGAACCATCTGGATACCTCCCACTGCCGGGAAGTCAATTTTTCATGTAACCAGAACAATGCTATAATTGCTCCAACTACGAGGAATGTTTGGGGGTTTAGCTCATGAGAGCTCCTGTAAACACCTTCAAAATTTTGTGGAGGTGTGTGGGCCGTTTGTGTTATAAAAACATCTCAAAAGAGTCAATGAGGTTGAGGTTATTCCTGTTGTTGACACCTAATTTTGACCCTCCCCGATAAAATTAATTTTCGAGCTTCTTGATTTTTAATGATTTAGAATAATTTGTTTTTACAAAATTCAAGTTTTACAAAATTCAAAAAAAAAAATTAAATTTTGAAGCAATTTTAGTCATTTTTATAATTTAAAAAAAAATAAAAAAAATATATATATCTATTATATAATATTTGTACGTAATTGTTATATTTCTTACGAGCATTCAAAAAATCATTTAAAAAAGATTTTACTTTTTTAAGTGTTTTGTTAATTACCTCACTTAGTATTAGTTTATATTTTCGAATTAATTATTTCATAAGTAGGTTGGCTATTTTTATCTCATTAAAATTAAGAAGATCGTAAATTAATTGTATTAATTCATCTTATTTGACTACTTGCCGAGCCTATCCTAATTAACTAAGGTCGGCTATATTTTTTAATTTCCAATTGGCTAAGATTTAGACTCATATGACCAAACCTTAAATCCAACTCTATCCTATTCAATTTAAAAGGCCAAATATTGGACCTTTTTTTCCATTCCCGTGACCAGCCCAATTCCCCTTAATGGCCAGCCTATTCCCAATTACAACTCTAACAATCAACCCATTCACAGCCCACATTACTACACAACAATTCCAAAAAATAACCCAGACCCAACACTAATATAATACCAAACCGACCCAGCCCCCTATACATTTTCTTCTTCTTCCAGCAGAACATGTACAACGACCAAACCCAGAACCTCAAATTGCGACCCAAAGCCATAGCGAAATCCAGCAACGTCCAGCCCAACTCGGCTATGTCATTTTCTCTCTCTCTCCCTTATCCTCCGTACAGTAGCAGCAGCACGCGGCTGTCCCATTTCCTCTTTCGAAATGGGACGAAACTTGATAAGAAAGGATGTTTATCCTTAATGGTGAAAGGATTTTTTGGAGGTTTGAATTTTGAAATAGGCCATTTCTCATCCGAATTCCCCCCAAAAAAGTCGTGCCCTATCTTTCTCTTATTTAAACCACCCATTTATTCATTGTTAAAAAAGCAACTGATTGGGAAAAACAGAGGGAAAGGTTGGAAAAATTGTTGGCAATTCTAAAGGGAGAAATAAAAGAACACAGAAAAATAGCTATAGGCTATACGAAATACAAAAGAGAAAGAAAGGCCTCTCGCTTGCTGTCCGGTTCGTGTTTATGTGGTGGAATAGTTCACTTCTAGCTCATCGTTTTGTTTCAAGTTCGCTGCCCCGAAAGAGGTAATGTCTTCCTCAGATTTGTTTGATTTCCAGTCCTCCTATATGTTATGTCGATGATATGTTCTTCCCTTTGTGTATATTTTGTTTATGTGTGAGCTTTATTTTAACCCCGTATGTCAAAATCTGGTTTATGAGTATTATATGTGAATAAATTCTATTTTGGAGTTAGTTTAGCTTTTATTTGTGAGCATGTCCGATCTCATGAACTTCTCACAGTTCAAATATTTCATGTTGTATTTTCTCATTTTGGATTAGCTGAGTGCAAAACGAATCTTTCTAGTTGTCTCATGTGCTTTTCTTTGGTATTCTTCTACCATTTTTTCTTAGGCAGTGATTCAAAGTTAAATCGAAAATTACTCTTACTTACCTGTATCTTTTCGTTCTTTCAATTTCTTTTCCTCTTTTGCACTCGCCTTGTGTTTGAATGTGAGTATTTGTTTAGTCACGTATTGCTTTAAATGAAATCGATCTTGCCTCATGTTAGAATTTGAGTATCCTATTTAATCAGCTGCTACTTTATAATATAATCTTTTATTTTGATGAATGAATCATGAACTGGTGTCGTTAATTTGGTCTCAATGAGTCACAATCTTTAAGTGTTACATCAGAAACTCCTCCACATTGTTTTGGCTGGAGTTTTTGGACTGAAAATCATAGAAAT
This sequence comes from Solanum stenotomum, assembly GCF_019186545.1. Lineage (NCBI taxonomy): Eukaryota > Viridiplantae > Streptophyta > Magnoliopsida > Solanales > Solanaceae > Solanum > Solanum stenotomum. The sequence goes on from NC_064285.1 coordinate 17,111,776, forward strand.
TTAGCTTTGTTTACTTTTTTCCCTTGATTTTGTGTTGTTTCGTATTGATTTCATATCAATGTCAATTTGTTTCCTTGAGCAATAAGTTTGTATCTGCTAGAAGTAATTCTTTTATTTAGCTTGAATTTATTAGAGGTGAAGACCAAGCTGAAATTGAGAAGTCTCTACCTTTATTTTTATTTAGCTGACGATGGTTAAGATTATTGTTTAATGTATTCTTAATCATTATAAGTATGCCTTTACGGTGGTTTAAGATCAAAATCAAATGGTCCAGCGACCAGTTAGCTTCTTTGTTAATTTTCATTTTGGAAGATTATACTTAGTAATAGCTTTGGATTTATTCCTTTGTTCCTCGTACTCATAGTATCTTTATTTAGCTGCATCCCAATGTTTAAATGTTTTAAAAACTTAATGTTGTTTGCTATTTACGTGTGCTAACTTTTGTCCATTTTTCTCTGTTTCACATGCGATATTTGATCGAGTCTAATTGGACTCCAACCATCTTTTGCATTCTTCTCCCTTTCGAGTCAACCTCAACAAAAGCCATGGAAAGAGAAGCTNATAGTTTTCTTGATTTTTCTTTAAAAATTAAGTGGTGACTCTTAAAACCAGTCTAAATTCTATTTTTAAATAAAATAGAATGGCGACTCCATTGGGGACTTGAAAGGGTTCTAACCTTAAGATTAACTTATTTGGCTATTTGTTTAATCGCTTACTTGTTTCAATTTTTGTAAATTATAAATTGCGACATTCATGGCATCCGATTCCGCCAAATGGCAAAATAGATTGCATTAGGAAAAAAAGCGGTTACGTGGCTTACCACGGCTGTCCTTCAGAAAAACACAAGTTGAATTCTTTGGAAGTGATAAACGAATAGTTGGCTTGTAGTCATCCAACGTCGTTTATTATACTTCACCCCGTAGTTTGTCCAACTCGGGTAACCAGGTCTTGTCTTTAAACCAACTCTTAGTCAACTAGTGTAGAGCGAAACCAAATCCATTTTAGTGTATTGAACTAAGATGACCCAACACCAAAGGTGTGTTGGGTCCATTAGTGAGACCACCTTGAGTCCAAAACGGCCCACTGCCTAAACGGACGATCATATTTATGTGTTAAAATTGAAGGATGTATACGTGTTTGAAAAGACAATTGTTCCTTGGGGTAAGAAGTAGATTATAGCCTATTTTAGTAGAAAGAGTTTTACTAGCTACTAATCCATCCAAAGGTGTTGGCATTTGGAGGTGAGAAGAAATCAAGTTTGAAGGACCTTCCATGGAGGCATATATAGTTTAGGGTTGTACTCCTGCGTGGGATTAATTATTTGTATCTCATTTCCCTACTATGTATCCCCATTCAGTTTACTTATAAAGTTTGTATAAATTTGGGTTTTGGGGCAAAGGAATGTTGCAAATGACGTATACATCCCTCAAATCGTTAGGCCTACCCTGAGCATAAAAGGGTCACATATCTGTTAAAAACGCGCAATATTTTTGTTTGCTACATGATTAACTGTTTGTCTGAATATGTTGTTTTATTTGGAGATGCTCTAGCTCACTCCTTTTGAAAATTTCTCTAGAACCCCCTTAAGCATAAATATCAAATCACTATCAAAAGTGCGTTCAAATACTCTTCGAGTCTTTAGTTTCCCAACAAAATCATACTTCACTTTCAAATTCTAAATCCTACTTTCTCATCTCGGGAAAAGGGTCAATCTGCCATCTCAACTCAAAAAGAGATTCAAGGAATTCGAACTACGTAGGACCTGAATTGTCCCTCGTGAGATACGTAGGCAGCCTTTCAAGGCTAGGTCCCTATTTTGAGAAATTTTATCTTTTCAACTCTTCCAATGAGATTCAAATTTCATCTCAATCGAAAATCAGAAGTATATCAATTAAAGATACAATCGACTTTGTCCCGACTCAAGTCGACATTTCTGATTCACTAAGCTAAAAATCAAATAGACAATTTTTTGTCTATTTAGTCATTTCTCGATATATATGTGGGCTAGGTTATCTTCAGATAAAGCAACTCTTATGTGTTTACGATAATGTGTGTGATATTGTGTATTATTTATCATCAACACAGACTAACACATTTTGTCTTTGAGTTGTTTTTCTTTGTCAGGTACTAAAATTTGATCTGTGTTGAGAAAATGGCTGAACATCCGTACTTCACAAGGTCCAAAGACCCCAAAGATTCCTTCACCAACCAATATTTGTCAAAAGGCAAAGAAAAAGTGGTTGACAATGTTGATAACACTAATTTGATCAAAATTACTATGAATAACCCTATCATTGCTGAACAGAACAAGTTGATTGCATAATTGTTCTAACAGATTGCTGAAATGGACAAGACCCGAGACTTGACAAATCTAGCTATCATTGCCAACACTCCTACTCCAGAAAGTGAAAGGCCTCCACTCCATTTTCCTACTTCGGATCCAACATCCGAATGTTTTCCAAACAATTCAACCACCGCTACGATTCCAAAACCTCCCTTCATCGACTTAATCACCCCTAATCCACACCATGCTAGCTCCTCACACCAAAAGTTACCTACTCCTCAAAATCCAAATACCAACGTTTTCAAAAATTCTCCTCCGATCCATCAAATCACTACTCAAATTGTCCAAAACCCACCTACCACTCAACCCATACCTCTAAAAACCGCATTTCATCTTTCAATGTCACCTGAATTGTACCCTCCCTTTACCCCATATTTTGAATCTGGTCATTATGACAATAAGGAGAAGGAGTGCAAGAGCATTAGAGAGGAAGTTATGAATGCAATGAAGGACTTTCGATACACCACAGACATTGCAGGGTTGAATTATGAAGATTTGTGCATTCATCCACAATTGGAGCTTCCAGAAGGTTTTAAAGTACCAAAATTTGAAGCATTTAGTGGAGTTGAGAATCCTTTGACTCATTTGAGGGCTTATTGTGATCAAATCATTGGAATTGGGAAAGATGAGGCTTTGTTGATGCGACTCTTTAGTCGAAGTATAAAAGGAGAAGCATTGGAATTGTTTATTTCTAAAGAAACCAAGCACTGGCCAAGTTGGAACGCTTTGGCTAAAGATTTCATTGAAAGGTTTGGCTACAATGTAGAGTTTATTCCTGATCGATACTCTTTGGAGAGAATCAAACAAAATTCTACTGAAAGCTATCGAGAATATGCCTATCGTTGGAAAAGAGAGGCTACAAAGGTTAGACCTCCCATGACCGAGAAAGAAATTATTGAAGTCTTCGTGCACATTCAAGAGCCGGAGTACTACAATAAGATGTTGCTCATTTTAGGAGGAAAGTTCAGTGAGATAGTCAAAATTGGTGAAGCTATTGAAGACGGTCTCAAGACTGGAAAAATCATCTGAATAACTCCCCAAGATGAACCCTCGGGACCACTGAGGAGGAAAAGGGAAGATGTTTCCTCTATTTCATTTGAATCAAGCCAAAAATCAAAGAGGCAAGCTGGTCTCAATGTTCGAAAGCCTTTACCATTCAAAACCTACCCTTTAGCTCCACAAAATCCTCACTTCATCCAACCAGATCACCAAGCTCCACCACCAAATCATCCAAATTACCAAGCTCCATTGCCAAATTACCGAAATGCTCAATCAAGTTACCAAGCTGCATTGCCAAATTACCCAAACGCCCCTCATAGTATCTTTATTTAGCTGCATCCCAATGTTTAAAAGTTTTAAAAACTTAATGTTGTTTGCTATTTATGTGTGCTAACTTTTGTCCATTTTTCTCTGTTTCACATGCAGTATTTGCTCGAGTCCAATTGGACTCCAACCATCTCTTGCATTCTTTTCCCTTTCGAGTCAACCTCTACAAAAGCCGTGGAAAGAGAAGCTGAAAATGATAAATTTTAGAGTCCAAGTCCAAGTAGCGGGTAGCAGCAGTAGTCCCAAATGGCTAGAAGTAACACTTTTGGACTTAAAAAGTCTAAGAATGAAATGCCCGCAACAACCACGAGAAGCGGAATGGGGCCAAAAGCCCACTTAAATTTCCAGTTCTGTATTTTGTGTAATTATTGGGCCAAAAGACCATTTATCTTGATTATTATTGTGTTAATTTAGGACAGGTACCAAGTGTTGGGCCTTTGGCCCCAAAAAGCAGAAATCATGCCCGAGTCCAGGCGGACAGAAAACCAGACTTGTGCCCAAAACATACTCTCTCTCTCTTTATTTTATCTGTTTCGTATTTGTCTAATTGTTTATTGTAGTTAATTCTAAGGTTTCCCTAATTCCATTTCCCCAAGAGATAGTCATTTTGAGATTTTCTAAAAATTAAATGATTTTACTTATTTTACTACTTAAATTACTTTGAAATATGTTTCTTAAGTAATCCCTTATACTATTTACCTTCCTCCTAAAAATTAATTCCAAGTCTTAAACTAATCAAGCTTTTATTCTAAAATCAATGAGTCAAATAGTTGATTACCGAATAACCGCGTGTTAGCGGACATTTCGGGTGCTTTCAAGTCCTTCCCGAAATGTTAATATGAACCCTGAACCCCCTTTAAATATTTTCATTAGATTTACTCTTTTGATCTTTTGAGAAAATAGTTTTTCTTGATTTCTCTTTAAAAATTAAGTGGTGACTCATAAAACCAGTCTAAATTTTATTTATAAATAAAACACTCATTCTCTTTGATGGGTGAAGCTACAAGATGGTTGGCGGAATTGTCAAATGACTCTATCACTTCTTGGGAGGAGTTGAATGAAGCTTTCTTGGAGAGATTCTTTCCTCCCACAAAGATGGTTAAACTTCGAATCCAAATCTAATTTAGTGAATTGGAGGTGAACCTCTACAAAAGACTTTGTTGCGGTTCAAGAAAATACTCTTGCAACGTCCAATACTGGGTGTTTCAGACAATATATTGTTGCAATACTTCTATTGTAGCCTTGGTTCAATTAATAAAGATGTGGCTGATTAGTTGGTCCAAGAAGGATTAATGAGACAACCGTAAGAGGTAGCAACATTATTGCTAGACGACATGATAAAGGTTAACCGATCATGGAATACTAGAGAATACCAAGTCTCTACTCTACAACTGAGCATGAGCAAAGAACAAATCGAAAAATACAATGAACAAGATGAAAACATGGCTAAAATGATGACCCAACTTGATTTCTTATCTAAACATGTCATGAGAGGTGGACTTAAATCGGTGAATGCAGTTGGAACAAGTAGTGGGAAGCTCCCGAATGATGCCAAGTTTGAGACATTATATAATGAAGAAGTTTAATACTTGGAAAACCAAATGGGGGGTTCTCAACCCAATTACCAATGATAAGGTGGGAATCAAGGTTAGAACAAGGTGCGAGATAACGGTTGGAAGGATTGGAGAAGTGGAAATTGGAGAGATAGGGACATTGAAACGAGAGATATATTCCTCCTCATATTGTCTACGACCAAAACAACCAGCTGATCCAAAAGGAAACCAAACCCAGGAAATGCTCACAAGGATCTTTAACAAGGTTGAAGGATCGGACAATGTGTTGAAAGAGTTGAAAAAATGACTTCTCCACCTTATCTCAAATGGTGACCTCTCATTTGGTGTCTATCAAACAGTTGAAAACTCAAAAATGTCAGATCACCACTTATCTCATTCCTAGGAAAAAAAGACCAATGCCTAGCGACACTGTCCCAAATCCTAAAAATTAATATTGAGGAAATGAGAACTATGTCATGCCACGACGTTAAATAAGGCATTTCTTAGGAGGGAACCTAAGTCTTTACTTTTATTTAATTGCTTTCAATAATGTATGTTGTGAGTTCAGCTTGAAAAGAAGTCAAAGTGTTGCGAGGGGAACAATAGGGGATGCCAAAACTATAATGGTGATCCACCGAAGGTACTGTGCGAACTTATTCTTGTCCACCTTCTGAGCTGGAAAATTGAAAAAAGTGTACTGTCAATTTGGGCAATCTAAGCTCAAAAAGGTGATCCGCCAAAGTATAGTATGCGGACTCTATCGAGTTTAATTTGCTAAATCACCTTTCAAGTTTGGTATTCGTTCAGGCTTCTTAGCGAGCTTCCACTCTAGTTGGTGATCCGCCGAACATACTCGGTGACATTAGTCATGACACTGAATGTGCCTTCTATAAGAACGGAAAGGTTGTTTTCATTTTCTAAATGAAAACATTTGCCAACACTGAGACCCTTTCCTCCATTTCACTTGCAATAACATTTTTGAGTGTGTAAGAGACATTTTTGTGTGATTTTTAAGTTCGTGGAGTGCATTATCTTTCGAGATCAGTTGATCCAATCCCTAACCTCCTGTGTTCTCGCATTTTGCTTCTATTTGAGGTTGATATTCGATGTCTATCTTATGATTTGAGCTAAAAATGTGTTTTATGTATGTGCATTAGGCAATGATATGCATGCTTTTAGTTGATTTCATTTGGTCCTGCTAAAATGATCATAATGAACTCTACCTAGGAGTTGATTGATTATGTTTGTGCCTAAATTGCTAAACATGAATGTGTTGGTTTTCTTGTTAAAATTTACTGGTAAATATTGTTGGGTCTTGGTTGAATTTGATATGGGTAAAGTCTTATTAGCCCAGTAATGACCCGATTGCATGCTATTTCCCAATGATAGATAGAGTGGTGAATTTCCTAATAGCAAATCTTCAATTTGAGCAATATTTTGTAAATTTTGGGGCAGATCTGAGTACCCATGAGTAGAAAAGCATGTGGGTAGATTGTAAAGTTAAGGGGGAACTAGATATTGTTGTGTATATTGGTTTAATATGTGAAAATAGGCATTGGGCTGAACACACCTGTTCGGCGGACTTGCCTTAGCTCGCCAAGGCATTTAGGTGAATCACCAAGTAAGCCACATCTCGCCTTCTTAAGTGAATATGTTACCTTGGGTACTGTTCCATTCGGCAATCTTGTTTTAGTTCGCTGAACCCACTTGACAAATCACCAAGTGGGAGTGAACATCGCCCTTGATACCTAGTTCTTTTAATTTTACACTATCAGTTTTGGCGGACTTGTCTTAGCCTTCCAAAACCAACTAGGTGAATTACCGAGTTGGAATCGAATCAGCCTAATATGCCATAAATATTTTATTTTTGATACTTTCTGATTCAACGAGCTCATTGGAGCTCACCTATCTTGTTAGGTGGCCTGCCTTCTCAGTAGGCAAGCCTCAGAACAATTTTTGAACTTTCCTTTCAATTGAGTTTGATTTCAACTAACCTTCACCGATTCTATGTTTGAAATTGGTCTCTACAAATATGACTATAACTAAAAGAATGTCGGTAGTGACTTTAGATATAGAACCTGGTAGAGAGTCTCATCTTCCTCCTCCACAAAAGAAGCAATAGGGCATAATAATGAACGATCCATTTGAGGCTACCCATCTACAACCACCCACTCTGTGCTCTTCTACGCGTGCGAGTGAGCAACCTAAAAGAGGGTTGCAAGAAAAAGAGCAAACATCAAGAGTTCTCCAGGTAATCGTCGTAAGAACAAACATACAGTCCAAACTGGTGACACCTATCTACTCAAGCACCGACATCAAGAGTTCTCCAGGTAATCGTTGTAAGAAGCCTTAATAGGGTCAAGGTAGCTTGAGAGCATACCATTCTAGATAAGAGACAACTAACCACATACGGTATTCTAAGCGACTACCCATAAATTTGGGATACCTTTCAATTTCACAAGACCTCGTAACCCATATGTCTTATTATGGGTCAGAGAGTTTTACATGGCTTATGCTCATGCCTTGTCAAAGAAAAGAAAGGGAACAGTTTGGAATCCTTTGGAAGAAGTGGAAGAGCACGACAAGATGGTACAATGCTACACAAGTGCAATAAACACAACCCTATGCACTCCCTTAAATCAGGCTAACATGTTCCAGATTTGGATGCACCATAAGCTTTACACTCTAAAAGGGTGGTTATCACCATTCATATCTGAATATTTCTCCACCTAAGATGGCTGAAAGTATAAGAATTTAGAAAAAAGATCTAAATATAGGTGTCTGGTATTTGTTTGGGTTCATAAGTAGGAACATCATGCCTTTCCAGAATGAGTGTATCCTACGGCATCCCAAGGCAGTGTTAGTGGGAACTATCATCGACAATGAGAAGATCAATATGGGTCCATCATTATCAAGGAAATATTATTGAGGGCCAGACAAGAAAAGACCTTATTGTCTTTCCCAGTTTTGATCACACGACTGTGTGAGGAGGATGGAGTTCCCTTTTGGGAGAAAACAGATTTGCGGATCACCCCGGACTCGTACAATGATATATGAAGGATTGAGGCCGATTATCCAAGGGACGATACTACTCACAGGAAGTCGTCATCACCAGACACCACATCCATTTTTATCTCACTACCTTGGCTTATGAGTCTACCACATCCTCTCTTACTGTAAAGCCATCAGGTATACCTCAATCTCCTTCAGTTCCCTCTATTTCCACTACTTCTGCATCTGCACTTGCCCTTGCTCCTACTTCCCGTCCCCCTTGACCCAGGCCATGATCTACCAAATGGGCAATCTTGCCCGGTCTGAGGATGTTAGGGCTACGAAGATTGAGAAGGGCATGTTGTCGTTGATTAATAGGGCGATTGAGCGGGCTATGGCTCCGTTGAGAGATTGATTGAGTCACACAGGGTGAGTTTTGATAACCTCATAGCTATACTAGAGGCCCGGGAAAAGGCCAAGGGTAGTTCGGAGTTGATTGCTACTTTGAGGGGTCAACTTGCTACCTTGAAGGAAGATATAGACCAGTTGAGGTCTACTGATATTTCGATGATGTGGAGCGAGGTTCCCCTACCTAATGCCCCTTTTTATATGCTACCAACTATACCTAGCAATGATCCATCTCTAAGTGTGCATCCAAGTGAGGTAGCTAAGAGAGTTGTTGATGATGCTGATGAGGAAAATGAGAGGGCCAGTATTAATTTGGCTGAGGAGACTGATGAGGATGAGTTGGGGAGAGAGGAGAATGAGCTGAGGATTTGTAGCGACCCTAAAAATAGATAGGTGAAACTAGAGCCTAACATATGAATTTTTAAAGTTTAAGCATAAATTGGAAGTAGTCACTTTTGAAAAAAGAAAACAGTTCAGAATCTGGAAATTGGCTAAGTTCAAAATCTGGAAATTCTGCCAAGTGTGGAAATCAGTGAGTTTTTGGCCAACTTTGAGCAGTCATAACTCCTAGCTCAGGATGATCCAGGAGTAGTTCCAGTTATGNNGAGGTCGAATACGCATGTTACGACTTGGGGGTGCTCTCGGGTCGTGACAGGATTATTGACACAACGAGTTGCAAGACACTGAGGAGGTGATAGTGCAAGCTACGTTGGAGAGAACATTTTGGGAGATCACATCATAGTTTACACTAGTAGAGTCTCTACATGCTCCACCATTCCCAAGTGATGTGTTGGGTATTGATGCCTCGGATGATGTTATATTGCTTCCTATGATCTTATTGTCTGGCACTGATGCCCCACATGATGCCACTCCTCCTGCGTAGAGCATTCCACAGGCATAGCCTGTTAGGGGGACATTTTCTCTCTTCCTTACCTACTATTTAATTTATCATTGAAGACACTTCACTTTAGTTTTTGGTGGGGGGTGAGGGAACTTGTGCCAATATTCTCCTTTGCCTTGCATTTTTTTATTTTCAATTTTGGATGATGTAGTATTTTGTTTTTGTTTATATTTTAATGTTTCGATTGTTTTTGTTTATCTCTTTTGGTCTCTTTTCTTTTCTCTCAAATTTGCAATTACCCCGTGTGTTTTGGAAATTGTGAAATGCTTGAGTTTTTATTGATTATAATGCAAGGATAGATTGTGTTCAATATCAATGTCTTGAACAGTACTCATGATGAGCATGGTGTATTGTGTTGGTGTTGGAAGAAACAAATCGATGTGGTTGCACTTTTGAGCAATCTTTTTGAATCTTGTGTTGCCTAGCTGCATTTTGATGTGAGCCTTGCAATGAGCATTACATGTAAGATTTTGATCGTTTCAAGCTGTGAGAAATGATTATGTTTGAAGTGTCATGTGTGGTGAGATCTTACTTGGACGCATATTTGTGGAATCCTAGAATTTGCCTTATTAGTATAATTGTCTAGCCTTGCTAAGTGTAAGAAATGATCTTGGGAAAACAATTTGAGACTGAACCCAAATTTCCATATCCATGAGTGATTACCTTGTGAGGGTGTGCATCTTTTTGACACCATTTGAGCCTAAACCATTTGTTGACAACCTAAATTGCATGTATCAAACTAATTACCCACTCAGATCAATTTATTTGGGGCATAATCAAAGATCGGAAGAAGGATTAAGTTTGCAACCTTACCCATAAGTTAACCCCATGCTAATTAACCCAAATCAATGAATAAACAACAAAAAAACATAGCCAAACAAAATACCTACTACATTAAATCAACACCCAACCCCATAATTGCACCCCTAGAATTTTGAGTTTTAGCCACCCATCATAAAGTATAAAGAAATTATGCATTTCATGATAGCAGTCATGTGTAAGATGAAATTAAGCAATTATAAGCAACACCCACTTCGATTTCAACTTCCAAATGTAAATTTTTGGTACAAATTTGAAAACCCCAAAACTAAAGTGTTATTCACAACGTAAAATATTTTTTTCTCTAGAAAGGAAACCTCTAAGATGAAGACTAACTAAAAATTCCCTTTCCAGAAGCTCTAATATCTCTCTCAGTTTTTGCTATTTATAGTTTCCCAAAATTCACTACATTACCACTTCGACGATGTTAGTCAGGCTCACACAACTAATTCGGCGGATCATTGTTTGCTTCTTAGCTCGCCTTTCTCTTGCTTTAGGCTTGAGGTATTTGAACCTTAGTCGGTGAACTCATTTGAGTTTGTCTCACATTTAGTGAATCGTTGAGTACCACCTTTGTTATTCCTTTAAGCCTTCACTTTTCCTCCAAGTCCTATCACCTTCGATGATGGTCAGCATGTTCTCCCTTTGCGTTCAAAAAGTCGTCTTTCCTCTTTAAGTTCAGTGACCTGCCTCAATTAATTCAAGTGTTGAGCACTGTCACTTTGGGTGAGGTTGTGCCAGTTGGGTAATCCGCCCATCGAAGAACTTTTTCCAAAATTGAGTAAGAACATATTCACCGGATCTAGAATGAGAAAAGTCCCATCAGTGGTCCTTGCCCTCTTTGACTCTCTTGAATTCTCATTTAGCTTCTCCTCTTTGATTTGTTGGGCATGTATCATCAAATGAGACATGTCCAGCTTTTTAGTCAAGATGGTAGTATAGCACTCGTTGACCACCATCTTAGATGCACCTGATATAAACTTACTCATCCTTGCCCTAGAGTCAACAACCATAGTAGGAGCATAATTAGAAAATTGAGTGAACTTCAATGCATACTCTTTCACACTCATGTTCCCATGTCAAAGATTGATGAACTCAAGCACTTACATTTCCCTCATTTTAAGAGGAAAGAAATGATCAAAAAAGGCCCATTTTAATTTGTCCCAATCAAGAGGACCCGCATCAATTTCCCTCTCTTCCTTCCATTTATTGAACCATACTTGAGCAACACTCTTAAATTCATGAGCGGCCAAGTCCATTTTTTCCATCTGTATAACACCCATAATATCCTTGTGGATGTCCTCAACAAACCTTTGGGGATCTTCATCACCTTTGGAACCAAAGAACTCCTCCGAGGGATTCATCCTAGTGAAGTCTATCACCCTTATCACCGCTATAACCATAATTAGATTCATGAGAGCAACAACCTCTCTATTAACTTGGGTGGTCCTAGCTTGAGAAAACACTTTGAAAGCGACTTGGAATTCAGCATGTGTCACTTGATCGGCTAAAGGATCGATCGCCACTTAAGGAACTACTGCATTCCTCCTTGTGTTTTCTCTTTGAGGAGAAATATCTTGAAAAGTATCGGACTAGAGTTAGGAGAAAGACCTTTATAGAAATAAACTTTATTGCATGACTATATAATAATGAAAGAAGTGGAGTTTCCTCAAAGATGCTAGGACCTTTTTCTAAAACCTGTCTTTGATACTAAGTTTGTCATGACCCAAAGTGTTCCCTAGGAGTAACATGGTGAATAAGACATTAAGAGACCCTAAACAAGCCATTTGACATAAAGAAAGACAATATACAATAGAGTACAACATAATCAATTAAGTGTCAAAAGTGAAGTCTGGATCATATAGAGAAAATCTTATATAGTACAAGAGTGAAACATAAATGCAGAAATCTAAACTCCGTCTCAAATAGCCTTTCTAACATCATAGGAATGGTTCACACATAATCCGTACACCACATACAAATCTAAAACCATAAAGACAATAAAAGCAATAAACCATCTATGGCCTTGTCCTCGAACTGTAAGGACTCCCCAATCTAAACAAACAACTGCAGAGCAATCTCGATACTAACAATGTTTGGAAGGAGAGGTGTCAGACCCTATATGATGAGACAATATAGGCACATATATATATATTAGTACGATGAATGTACTAAGTATAGGGAAATGCATAAAAACATGAACATAATAATATATTGAACTTAAACATGATAGGCATGACCAAGTTAAACAAAATGAAAGACTTTAAAGAGAAATCATAAATCATGAACAAGGTCAATGCATAATTGAAAAATGATAGGAAAAGCTTTGATAAAACCTTTTTAAGAAAACATAGTTCATTTTTTGGGATATTTCTCATGAACCAACAATAAGACCATGTGAGCTATAACATGGAATCGGTGTAACCCTAACGTCGAAAAGAGAGAGTCTACTTTCCAAGGTAGAACTGTGTATCATTCATTATTTATAAGGTGGATCCACTTGCTAGGTCATGTAAGACAATTCTATGGGATCACATAGTTTGGGACAAGGAGATTTCAACTAATGACCCTACCTTTACTAATAGGAAGGCTTTAGCCTAAAGTCCTCCAGTTTTAAGTAAGTCCCAATGAAATAGACATAATCATAATCATATCAAAATACTTGAAAATGCAACAATTAAGACTACCAATCCAATCCTAAGTTCCTATTAGTATAGCTCCTTTCAAAACCATGATTTAATAAAATGTTCATAATAGATATTTAGCTTTCTAAGTATCTAAATCATGATCCCTTTCAAATGTGAGAAAAACTTTCACAAATATTTGATACTTATCATTAGTGCATCCTTTGGTCATAAATCATTTTTTCATAAAACATGCATAAATCCTAAATCAAATTCATAATCAAAATTGTTAAGTTTATAGTCATAATCAAGTATAATCATGGGTCCATATGAAATCAATAATAAAATATGTGATTGAATCAAATCATGCACAATAAGATCAAATAATAACAATTGAATCATAATAAATTGGACTTATAAAGAATAGCATGAAACCCCAAATAATTGAGTGAAATTGAATTGGAGAATTTGAGTTTCTTTTGGAACCCAATGGATGAAAGAGATCCATTGGTTAATTCCCAAAAACCTTGCTTAATCAAAGCCCTAGAAATGGAGGAACAAAATCTTGAAGCTTGATAAAACCCTAACCTTGCCTTAGAGATCCTTGGCAGAAAATTGGAAAAGAAGACTAGGAGGGATTTAGGGGTTTGAGTGAATGAGAGAGAATGTGCTAAATTTGAAGAGAAAAATCAATTATATGGGTACTCATAGGGTCAAAATAACATAGTTTAGGGGTTAAGTAGGTAAAAAAAGAACAAAATACCCTTAATTAAAATCTTTCTAAAAGCCCCTACAGATAGACCTACGGTCCTTAGAAACTTTTACGGGTCATCTTGGTCGTCTGCAGAACTAACTACTGGAACCCAAAAATCCAGCCAACATCCACGAATCCTTTCTATGGTCCGTAGGACAATCTAAGGGTCATAGACCCTTCTCGTAGGAATCCCTTTTTCAAAATGTTTCAGTAATAATGGAACTCCTTCTACAGACCCCTTCATATGGACCATAAGAACTTCTACAGCCCATCCTGGTAGTCCGTAGAAAAAGTTCAATGACTCAAAATTTCCAAACCTAGGATGACTTCCCACAACTGCCTTCTAAGGACTGTAAGACCTTGTATGGTACATAGGTGGGCTTTGTAGAACCAACACCAGTGCAAAAAAAATGCAAATTTTCCAACCCTTTTCAAATTACCAATTTTAGAGGTGTTACTTATACATGATCTTTCTTTAAAATTGGTAATGGAAATTCATCCAAAAAATATATTTGAAGAAAATACCTTGGAGAAGTGAAAATTTATGTAGCATGACCGGGCTCAAAGAAAAATAAATTACATCATTTCGGTATTGCTGGTCCTGAAACTTGCAAATGCACGCACAATCTCCTTGAAACTAAAAAATGCTCATCTTAAGGTGGGCCTCATGACTGCTCAGGTTGAAATTAAATATTGCATCTTAAGAAATAAAAGCTAAATGAGTAGAAGGTGCACAATAAGCGTATTGATGATGCTTGTGCAAAATTATTCTACCTCTTTCTCCTCCCAACATTACCAATCCTTCTGCTAGTATATGTCCTCTGGTTCCTGTTTGACCCAATTTCTTTGTTGTGCTTGTATTTCATATTATACGCATGATATTATATGCTTTTGATTTGGGCCCCTATAGGCTTAAATTGGTACATGTATGCTTAATTTTTTTCCTTCTATGAATATATCTTAAGTGCGTGTGTATGATGACTAATATTCTAAAATTAATTTACCGTTTTCCAACAGGTGTGTCCATGAGTTAAAATGATATCACACTCATTGTATGTTCATCGGGTTCTTTGGTTGTTAGTTTTTAGTGATACCAAAAGGAGATGTTATCTAGTGTGGGTTAGGGTCATATGGGTTATATGGTGTATTGTTTGTCATCATCATAAAGGAGAAATTGTTGGGCAATATGAGAACATGTCTGTAATTTTAATGATTGACAAAATGAACCTGATTCACTACTTGTTATCTTATGTATACTATATCAAATGAACTAATTTTCCCCAAACATGAATTCACAAGGATAATATATACAAATATGAAATATTGGAGCAAAGAAGGAAAATAAATAAATAGTTGGAATAAAGGAATAAAGAAGGAAAGAAATTAAGAGAAGAACTGAAGAAGTAAATAAGAAATGAAATAAAGAGAAAAATATTGAGTCAAAGTAGGAATCTACCTTAAGCAAAATCACAAGTTCCCAAATATATTGTCCTCGAAATATGAGGACTCACCACTGAACCTGTTGAATGCGTATCGAGAATCGGTCTAAGCGTGATCTAGATGTTGAGTACCTGAACCTACATCATGAAAGGATGTAGCATAGAGTATGTGTCAGTACTTGGAATGTAATGAGCATGAAGGATATAGATACTAAGCTGAACAAATATATATAAGCTGAACAAATCATAACTGAGCAATGACATAAACTGAGCATAAATGTAAATATTGAAACATCACTAAAAAGCTAAGTTGAATGCAATGACCAAGTACTAATTATGAAAGTAACATACTGAACTGAATGTTGAAGTATATACTGAAAACCTGGTCAAATGCACTAAGAGTTTGATTACGGGAGATACTATTAACCGACATAAAACCACGTAAGCTAAACGTGGATTACGATGTATACGCCCCATCAAGAGAACCCAATATACCTTGTTAGGGGTAAAAAGGCATAACTAGCGTGATCAGTAAATCTGATGCCCAACAGAGGAGACTTATAATCCTACGGGGCACGTAGTTCTGGGACTAAGCGTACAGTGAATCCTAGTCCAACTCGGTGCTAAGTGTACTCCCAACTGAATATGTATATGACACAAATGAAACTGAAATACTGAATAGCTCAAAATATTGACAAGCAATCTAATAATGCAACATTTTTATACTGAAAATGTAACTTTTGAAATCTGGAGCATGATTATGTGTTTAACTGACCTATCAAGTATAATTAATGAACTAAGATAATATCTACAACTAGGGTTCTGAAATTTATACAAGGAATTACGCAAACTTTCCAAGAAGCAAGCTATTTCAATTTAGGATACTGCAACAGCTAAATCACAGTAAATATCCAAGGTTATAGAAACCCTGGGTCTAAACAAGATATGGAGAATCAAGGAACTGACTAAATTTTAGGGACCTAGTGGTGAAAGGAACCCACTAGTGAAATCCCACATATCTAGTGATGAAATCTACGAAGAAATTCTTTGTATTTTAGGGCTAGACCTTGAAGCAAACCTTCTGAATGTTCTTGGGAAATTGACGCCTCTTACTTCTTTCTTTGCTCTAAGTTTTGATGATTTTTGGTGAATAAACATTTTGGTTAGGTTCTGATTAGATTATTAGAATTAAATGGCGTAGTTTATATGCCCAATGCATAAGGGAAAAAACTAAAATGACCCTGACTTAAAAGCTGACGAGGGCCGACCACGGAGCCACTGTCGGACCATCAAAGGGACCACGGCCCGTCATGTGGGTCGTGGTTGCTGGACAGTGTCTACTGGTTCTAGCACTCCCATCTACGGTCCACTTCATTGATCGTATGAAAGACGACATACCGTGAAGGCCACTGTGGTTCTTCACTTGGGCTAGGGGGACTGCTGGCTTAGGACGACGAACTTACCCACGGCCCGTCATCGAGATCACGGCCAGTGGTGGGCTCCAAGGTTTAATTACTGAGCTTTGGTGGCTCTGCCTTGCTTCNTGATTAGATTATTAGAATTAAATGGCGTAGTTTATATGCCCAATGCATAAGGGAAAAAACTAAAATGACCCTGACTTAAAAGATGACGAGGGCCGACCACAGAGCCACTGTCGGACCATCAAAGGGACCACGGCCCGTCATGTGGGTCGTGGTTGTTGGACAGTGTCTACTGGTTCTAGCACTCCCATCTATGGTCCACTTCATGGATCGTGTGAAGGACCACATACCGTGAAGGCCACTATGGTTCTTCACTAGGGCTAGGGGGACTGCTGGCTTAGGACGACGGACCTACCCACGGCCCGTCATCGAGATCACGGCCAGTGGTGAGCTCCAAGGTTTAATGACTGAGCTTTGGTGGCTCTGCCTTGCTTCTATGAGCCATCCCACAGCTCGTGTGGGGATCCACGCCCGTGGTCCTCCAAAATTTTCTGGTTCGACCCTTTTTTTGTTGTTTAGTATGAGTCTGATTTTTGAGGTGTTACATTATCTTCCCTTGGGAACATTCATCCTCGAATGAAGTTTAAACAAGATGAATATGGAGGGAAGGAGTTGCAATCCCTACCACTAAGTACTAGAAATAGATATCTCACTAAACTAAGTTCCAAGAACATGAAAATAAGCTCAAATGCAAGAATAAATAAGGAATAAGATGTTGAGACTGAATTACACAAGTGTAAATTGAGAGACTCGAGAGGAACTGTTACCTCAAGCTGAAACACAAACGGAAGGAAGAAGGTGCGGATACTTGTCCTTAATGGCTGCTTCTACTTCCCAAATAGCTCACTCTATGGACTGACTCCTCCATAAAATCTTCACTGAAGCAACTTCTTTATTTCTCAACCTACAAACCTGAAGATCAAGAATTTCAACTAGCACTTCTTCATAAGTGAGACTATCCTTCACAGCCACCCTCTCTAATGGTACTATTAATGCCATAACACCCACACACTTCTTCAACAAGGAAATGTGATAGAATGGATGAACTACTACTAGTTATGCTGGCAACTCTAACTCATATGCCACATTACCAACCCTTTTCGAGATTCTGTAAGGACCTACATATCTAGGACTGAGCTTCCCTTTCTTGACAAATCTCATCACCCCTTTCTTAGGTGACACCTTCTGAAAAACCCAATAATCGATTTTAAACTCTAAGTCTTTTTTCCTCACATCTGCATAGGACTTCTGACGACTCTGGGCTATTTTTAGTCTATCTTTGTTGAGTTGAACTTTTTCCATAGCCTCATGAACCGAATATGGCCCTATCAAGGTTGTTTCACCTACTTCAAACCAACAAATCAGGGATCTACATCTACGCCTATATAGTGCCTCATACGAGGCCATTTGAATACTAGAATGGAAGTTGTTATCATAGGTAAACTCTATGAGAGGTAAGTAATCATCCCAACTTCCCTTGAAATCGATCACGCAAGCTCTAAACATGTCCTCTAAGGTCTAAATGGTACGTTCTACCTGACCATTCGTCTGAGGATGAAATATTGTGCTGAAATTTGCCTAGGTACCAAGACATTTTTGAAATGATTTCTAGATATGAGAGGTATACTGAGGACCTCTATCTGAGATGATAGACAAGGGAACCCCATGCAACCTGACTTTCTCATGGACGTAGAGTTTGGCATAGTCCTACGCTAAGTCTGTAGTCCTGACACCCAAGAAGTGAGAGGACTTAGTAACTCTGTCCACAATCACCCAAATAGAGTCATGTTGTCTGCGAGTACGAGGTAAACCCGTAATTAAGTCCATGTTTATCACTTACCACTTCCATGTTATAATGTTAATCTCTTGATTCATACATCCCGGTTTCTGATGTTCTACCTTAACCTATTAACAATTAGGACACTTAGCCACAAAGTCTGTTATGTCCCTTTTCATATCATTACACCAAAACACTTTATATAGATCACGGTACATCTTAGTGGCACCTGGATAATTAGAATACTTGGAGTTATGAGCTTCTGTAAGGATCTACTGCCTCAACTCACCCACATTAGGAACAGATAAGCGACCCTGGTACCAAAGCACACCATCTACCCCTTGGGAGAAAACCTCAACTTTCTGCTCATGAAGTGCACCTTTTAACTGAAGTAATATAGGATCACTATCTTGTTTTTCCTTAACCTCCACTACCAACGAAGATTCTGATCCATTCTAAACTATCACCCTACTATCTGATGTGTCTGTAAGGAAAACTCCTAAGCGAGCAAGGTGGTGATCATCTTTCGCTAACTCTTTGTTTTCTTCCTCAATATGTGCTACACTACCCATAGACAATATGTTGAGAGCATCAGCCACTACATTGGCCTTACCAGGATGGTAAAGCACATTCATGTCATGGTCTTTGAGGAATTCAACCCATCTCCTCTGACAAAGATTCAACTCTTTCTAGGTAAACAAATATTGGAGGCTCTTATGGTCTGTGAACACATTAACATGAACACCATACAAGTAATGTCTCCAAATCTTTAGGGTAAATAATACGGCTACAAGCTCGAGCTCATGAGTCGGGTAGTTATTCTCATGGAACTTAAGCTATCTAGAAGCATAAGATATGACTTTACCTCAATGCATCAACACACAACCTAGGCCGACCCTAGATGCATCACAATAAATCACATAACCGTCTGAACCATTTGGAAGAGTCAAGACCGGAGTTGTAGTCAACCTAGTCTTCAGTTATGAGAATCTTTTCTCACTCTCATCTGACCACTGAAATTTTACCATCTTCTGAGTCAACTTGGTCAATGGGGAAGCTATAGATGAATATCCTTTAACAAATCTACTGTAATAATCGGCCAAACCTAAGAAACTTCTGATATTTGATATCTGTTGGAGAGGTGGGTCTAGGCCAGTGTTATACTACCTCAATTTTCTGAGAATCTACTCGGATCCCTTTGTTGGATACCACATGACCAAGGTAAGCGACGGACTGTAACAAGAATTCACATTTACTAAACTTAGTGAATTGTTGGCTATCTTTGAGAGTTTTTAGAACAACTCTCAGATGAGTCGCATGATCCTCCTCACTCCTTGTATAAATGAGGATATCATCAATAAAGACGATGATGAATAAGTCCAAATACTATTTGAACACCCTGTTCATCAAGTCCATGAAAGCTGCAAAAGCATTTGTTTGTCCAAAAGATATAACTACAAATTCATAATGACCATACTGAGTCCTGAAGGTTGTCTTTGGAATGTCACTATCTCTGACTATGAGCTGATGTAGTAAAATCTGAGGTCTATCTTAGAAAAGTAACTAGCACCCTGAAGTTGGTCGAACAAGTCATCCATTCTGGGGATGGGATACTTACTCTTTATTGTGACTTTGTTTAACTACCAATAGTCAATGCACGTTCTAAGAGAACCATCTTTCTTTTCACGAACAACACATGAGCACCCCATGAAGAGATATTAGGTCTGATGAAGCCCTTATCTAGAAGGTCTTTCAACTGCTCTTTCAATTTCTTAAGCTCAGTTGGAGCCATTCTGTAAGGATGAATCGAAATGGACTAGGTATCTGGAAGGAGATCTATTTCGAAGTCGATTTCTCTTTCGGGAGAAATTTCGAGAAGATCTTATAGAAACACTTCAGGAAACTCATTTACTACAGAGACTTACTCAAGAGTTGGTATTTTAGAGTTTGAACCCTTAACCCAAACAAGATGATAGATATACCCTTTGGAAATCATTTTTCTAGCCTTACAGTAAGAAATGAATCGACCCATAGGCAGTGAGCTACTACCCTTCCACTCTAATATTGGCTTGTTTGGAAACTGAAACCTAATGATTTTAGTTCTACAATCGACTGAGGCATAACAGAAATATAACGAATCCATGCCTAGAATGATATCAAAATCGACCATTTCTAACTCTACAAGATTTATTGAGGTGACTTTTTGAGAGACTGTGATAGGGCAATTTTTTGTATTCCCGTCTAGCTATAACTGGATCACAAACTATAGTAGAGACTGAGAAGGGTTCTGAGAGAGTTTTTGGACTGACACCAAAGTTTACTCCTATATAGGGGGTTACAAAAGATAGTGTAGCCCGTGGATCTAACAATGCATAAACATCTAAGTGAAAGACTTGTAACATACCAGTGACCACATTAGGAGAATCTTCCTGGTACTGGCTAGCCTGGAGAGCATACAACCTATTCTGGCACTGACCGCCACCTATACCAGATGAAGTACCCTGCTGAGTTGGGAGACAAGCTGGAGCTGTAGACTAAGCCCTATTGTTGTTACCTTCTTGCCCCTGCCTGGAAAAAAGGAAATTCTTCAACCTATGGTCAGACTGACCACACCTAAATCTCCCTTCCTTACCTGCAAGACACTCGCCCGGATGGTTCTTATCACACATTGGACAAGTTGGGTAAGTCTTGTTACCTTAAGATCTCCCCTAAGACATAGAGCCTGAGGCCCTACCTTTATGATCCTATTATAACCTGGGGGATGGAGTACTAGCTGATGAAGGTGTTAGGGCTGTAGACCTCTGATGTAACTGCGAGTGATTTCCACCGTCCAACTTTTTCTATGAGTACTCATAATTTCCTGTTCTGGCCTTTTTGTTTTCCATAGTCAATTCCCTAAGCTTATCTCCCTTAACCGGCTTGCTGAGCATGAGTCATTAGTCTGGAGATATCCATATCCCCTAGAAGCATAGAATTTCTGCACTAAGTCTTCACCAGATCGAATACCCCAAACAAGAACTTACTTATTTGTGCCCTTAGATCGGCAACCATGTGTGGAGCATACCTGGAGAGCTGGGTGAACTTCAGCCCCTACACTTGGACCGACATAGAACCCTGCTTCAAGTTCATAAACGTTTGTGCTTTAGCTTCTCTCAATTCCCTAACCTGTCTAGAAAAGCCCCAGTGAAACAATCCCAAGTCACCGGTGTTGAATCTACACCCATGTTTGTCTTTCCACTAAGTGAACCAGATATGAGCCACATCCTTCAGTTGATAGGATGCTAATTCAACACTCTCGGTTCCAGTCACTTGCATTACTTCAAGGATTTTCTTAACCTCATCAATGAAGTTATATAGGTCCTCACCAACCTTCGACCATAGAAACTCAAGCGGATTCATCCTAAAAAAGTCTAGAACACTAGTTGCAATTGAACCACCATTTGTGTTAGTAGGAACTGGGACCTGCTGATTATTCTGATCAGCCACACTCTAAGCCAAGAGTTGGATCGTATTCCGAAATTCTGCATTCATAACCTCATGACTCATGACTGGAGGAACTGTATTAGCATTCTGTGCTTAGCTCTATGAGGGTGCATGATTTGAAACACATAACGACGGATTAGAAAGGAGAAGTTGGATCATACCCATGCACAATAAGAATAACAAAGAAAGTTAAGTTTTTCTTAAAACACTTTGTAGCCTCCCTTTCATAGATGTGGTGCACTTCACAACCATGAAAGAGACTCTAATTAGTGTGGCTTTCAGACATCCTCGGACTCTTAAACCTAATACACTGATACCATGTTTGTCACTCCCCGATGATACCCCATTGACGTAACACAGGACCTA
Organism: Solanum stenotomum; assembly: GCF_019186545.1. Lineage (NCBI taxonomy): Eukaryota > Viridiplantae > Streptophyta > Magnoliopsida > Solanales > Solanaceae > Solanum > Solanum stenotomum. The sequence continues at coordinate 17,134,042 of NC_064285.1, forward strand.
GGATCACGAATGACCCCAAGTTAACCCTGTGTCTGGCATATATCAAGCATACTAAGAATAATTGAATAAAACATATGCCATGCGGAAGCTAAAACAATGGATAACTGAAAATGGGGAAAATCCCAAACAGTCTGAATGTATAAAACATACTAGGAGTTTAATAACAACTGAAAGATAACTTAACAGTTCANCCTGCTGATTATTCTGAATAGCCACACTCTAAGCCAAGAGTTGGATCGTATTTCGAAATTCTGCATTCATAACCTCATGGCTCATGACTGGAGGAACTGCATTAGCATTCTGTGCTTAGCTCTATGAGGATGCATGATCTGAAACACATAACGATGGATTAGAAAGGAGAAGTTGGATCATACCCACGCACGATAAGAATAACAAAGAAAGTTAAGTTTTTCTTAAAACACTTTATAGCCTCCCTTTCATAGATGTGGTGCACTTCACAACCATGAAAGAGACTCTACTTAGTGCGGCTTTCAGACATCCTCAGACTCTTAAACCTAATACACTGATACCATGTTTGTCACTCCCCGAGGATACCCCATTGACGTAACACAGGACCTAGGATCACGAATGACCCCAAGTTAACCCTGTGTCTGGCATATATCAAGCATACAAAGAATAATTGAATAAAACATATGCCATGCGGAAGCTAAAACAATGGATAACTGAAAATGGGGAAAATCCCAAACAGTCTGAATGTATAAAACATACTAGGAGTTTAATAACAACTGAAAGATAACTTAACAGTTCAAGCTGATTCTACTACTATGTCTGAAAAGCCTCTAGCTAAGTTGAGTTGTTGGGACATGCCCCCCAGCTAACTTTAAAAAAAACTGAAAACTGAAGGTAAAGACTAAAATAAAACCATGTCTATTATCCTCGGAATATGAGGACTCACCACTGAAGCTGCAGAGTGCGGACCGAGAATCGGTGTAAGAATGATCTGGATGCTGAGTACATGAACCTACATCATGAAATTATGTAGTGTAAAGTATGTGTCAGTACTTGGAATGTACTGAGCATGTAGGATATAGATACTAAGCTGAACAAAGATATATAAGTTGAACAAATCAAAACTGAGCAATGACATAAACTGAGCATGAATGTAAATATTGAAACATCATAGAAAAGCTAAACTGAATGCACTGACCAAGTACTAATCATGAAAATAACATGTTGAACTAAATGTTGAAGTATATACTGAAAACCTGGTCAAATGCACTAAAAGTTTGTCTGTAAGAACTACTATTAACTAACATAAAACCACATGAGCTAAACGTGCAGTCCGATGTATACGCCCTATCGAGAAGACCCAATATACTTTGCTAGGGGTATAAAGGCATTACTGGCATAAACACTAAATCTGATGCCTAACAGAGTGAACTTATAATCCTACTGGGGCACGTAATTCTGGGACTATGAACATACGCTAAAGCCTAGTCCAACTCGGTGGTAAGTCTACTCCCAACTCAATATGTATATGACACAAATGTAACTGAAATACTGAATAACTCAAAATACTAAAATGCAATCTGATAATGCAACATTTTTATATTGATAATGTAACATTTGAAATCTGGAGTATGATTATCTTTCTAACTGACCTATCAAGTATAATTCATGAACTAAGAGAATATATACGACTAGGGTTTTGATTTTCATACATGGAATTATGCAAGCTTTCCGAGAAAAAAGCTATTTCGATTTAAGATACTACAACAACTAAATCACAGTAAATATCCAAGGTTTTAGAAACCCTAGGTCTAAACAAGATATGGAAAATCAAGGAACTGATTAAATTCTAGGGACCTAAGGATGAAAGGAACCCACTAGTGAAATCCCACATACCTGATGACAAAATCTACGAAGAAATCCATTGGATTTCGAGGTTGAACCTTGAAGCAAACCTTCTGACTGTTCTTGGGAAACGGGCGCCTCTTTCTTCTCTTTTTGCTCTAAGTTTTGATAATTTTTGGTGAATAAAGGTTTTGGTTAGGTTCTGACTAGATTATTAGGCTTAACTGAGTAAAACAATGTAGTTTAGGTATTAAACAACGTAGTTTCGATGCCCAATGCATAGGCGAAAAGATCAAAACGACCCTGACTTAAAAGTTGATGAGGGCCAACCATGGAGCCACTGACGGACCATCAAAGGGACCACGGCCTGTCAAGTGGATCGTGGTTGCTGGCCAGTGTCTACTAGTTCTGGCACTTCCATCTACGGTCCACTTCACGGACCGAGTGAAGGACCACAGATCGTGAAGGCCACCGTGGTTCTTCACTTGGGCTAGGGGGTCTGCTGGTTCAGGACGACAGACCCATCCAAGGCTCGTCATCGAGACCACGACCCGTGGTGGGGTTCGTAGTTCAACGTCTGGTACATGGTGGCTCTGCCTATCTTCTATGAGCCATCCCACGACTCGTGTGGGGATTCACGACCCTTGGAGGGGCTCGTGGTCCTCCTAAATTTTCTGGTTTGACCATTTTTCTGATTTTTAGTTTGAGTCTGATTTTTGAGGTGTTACAATATCTTTCCCTTAGGAATATTCGTTCTCGAATAAAGTTTAAACAAGCTGAATATGGAGGGAAGAAGTTGCAATCCCTACCACTAAGTACTAGAAATTGATATCTCACTTAACTGAGTTCCAAAAACATACAAATATGCTGAAATGCAAGAAAAACTGAGGGAACAAGATGTTGAGACTGAATTACACAAGTGTAAACTGAGAGACTGGAGAGGAACTATTACTTCAAGCTGAAACAGAATCAGAAGGAAAGAGGTGAGGATATTTGGCCTTAATAACTACTTCTGCTTCCCAAATAGCTCTCTCTATAGACTGACTCCTCCACCAAACCTTCACTGAAACGACTTCTTTATTTCTCAACATATGAACCAGACGGTCAATAATTTCAACTAGCACTTCTTCATAAGTGAGACTATCCTTCATAGCAACCCTCTCTAATGGTACTATTGATACCGGATCACCCACAGACTTCTTCAACAAGGAAATGTGAAAGACTGGATGAACTGCTGCTAGTTTTGCTGGCAACTCTAACTCATAGGCCACATTACCAACCCTTTTCAGGATTCTGTAAGGACCTTCATATCTAAGATTGAGCTTCCCTTTCTTGCCAAATCTCATCACCCCCTACATAGGTGACACTTTTAAGAAAACCCAATCATCAATTTCAAACTCTAATTTCTTTCTCCTCACATCTGCATAGGACTTCTGATGACTCTAGGCTGTCTTTAGTCTATCTTTGATGAGCTGAACTTTTTTCATAGCTTCATGAACCGAATCTAGCCCTATCAAGGCTGCTTCACCTACTTCAAACCAACCAATTGGGGATGTACATCTATGCCCATATAGTGCATCATACAAGGCCATCTGAAAACTAGAATGGAAGTTGTTATTATAGGCGAACTCTATGAGAGGTAGGTGATCATCCTAACTTCCCTTGAAATCGATTATGCAAGCTCTCAACATGTCCTCTAAAGTCTGAATGGTATGTTTTGCCTGACCATCCTTCTGTGGATGAAATGTTATGGTGAGATCTACCTGGGTACCAAGACCATTCTGAAACGATTTTATGAAATGAGAGGTAAACTGAGGACCTATATCTGAGATGATAGATAAGGGAACCCCATGCAACCTGACTAGCTCATGGATGTAGAATTTGGTGTATTCCTATGTTGAGTCTGTAGTCTTGAAACCCAAGAAGTGAACGGACTTAGTAACTCTATCCACTATCACCCAAATGGAGTCATGTTGTCTGCGAGTACGAGGTAAACCCATAATGAAGTCCATGTTTATCACTTCCCACTTTCATGTAGGAATGTTAATCTCTTGAGTTAATCCTCCTGGTTTCTGATGTTCTACCTTAACATGTTGACAATTAGGACACTTAGCCAAAAATTCTGCTTTGTCCCTCTTAATGTCGTTCCACCAAAACACTTCTAGTAGATCGGTACATCTTAGTGGCACCTAGATAATTGGAATACCTGCAGTTATGAGCTTCTGTAAGGATTTGTTGCCTCAACTCACCCACATTAGGAACACATAAGCGGCCCTAGTACCGAAGCACACCATCTACCCCTTGGGAGAAAACCTCAACTTTCTGCTGATGAACTGCACCTTTCAACTAAAGTAATATAGGATCACTATCTTGTTTTTCCTTAACCTCCGCTACCAACGAAGATTCTAATCCATTCTGAACTATCACCCCACTATCTGATGTGTCCATAAGGCAAACTCCTAAGCGAGCAAGCTGGTGAACATCTTTGGCTAACTCTTTCTTTTCTTCCTCAACATGTGCTACAGTACCCATAGACAGTCTGCTGACAGCATCAACCACTACATTTTGCCTTACCAGGATGGTGAAGCACATTCATGTCATAGTCCTTGAGGAATTCAAGTCATCTCCTCTGACGAAGATTCAACTCTTTCTAGGTAAACACCTATTGGAGGCTCTTATGGTCTGTGAACACATTAACATGAACACCATATAAGTAATGTCTCCAAATCTTTAGGGCAAATACTACGGCTGCAAGCTAGAGGTCATGAGTCGGGTAGTTCTTCTCATGGACCTTAAGTTGTCTAGAAGCTTAAGCTATGACCTTACCTCGCTGCATCAACACACAATCTAGGCCGACCCTGGATGCATCACAATAAATCACATAACCGTCTAAACCATCTGATAGAGTCAAGACCGGAGTTGTAGTCAACCTAGTCTAAAATGTTCTTGACAATGTAGTGTATATATACAAATATTATCTCGTGCAAAGCATAAATAATTTACCTAGTATTGTATATTCAAAGTGTTATATATTTCACTTCAAATAAAAATAAGTGGGGTATATGAACGCTCATAAAGTTTCAGTATTAAACTAATTTTGGTGGACAAGTTTACGACGTGTTTTGTCATTCCTTCAAGTGGGGTTTACATGTGTATCCACGTGCACGTGCATTAAACAAAAAGATACTCCTTCTATTATTTTTAATTAGTATGTCTCATTTTTTGAAAGTTAATTTGACTCATTTTTAAAATTAAATTGTATTACACTAATTCGATATTTTAAGCAAAAAGATATTTAGAAACTATACAAAAAATACTATAAATTACTCTCTTTGTTCCTTTTTAGATGTCACTTTTTTAGATTGTACTTGCATTAAAAATTATGTAAATTTACCCTTCTATCCATATTTAATATTTTCTTACGTCAATCTTTCAATAAATAATGAATATGCTAGCTTTCAAAAATTAAAATGCATTTGGATGACTATTTAATTTTTTTAGTTTATTTTCAAAATCAGATATTATAGAATAGTGAATGGAGAGAGTAATTAATCAATGTATGAAGTACTCCAATGAATATTAACTACTTATAGTTTTTCTAGGTTAGTCAAAGTATATATTTTCAAGATTTATTAATTACTCTATTATGGATATAATAGGAAGAATATGATAATTTATGTATTGATTTTATGAAATGACAAGTATTATGATTTAACTATTTATAGAAATGAAATACATATAAAAAGGAACGGAGGGAGTATAATTTTTTGCATATCAAACAAAAAAATACATAATAAAATGTTAGTAAAAAAAAAAATTTTATATCTTAATTTTTTTTTATAAAAGAAAAATTATAAAAAAAAAAAAGAAAATGATGATAATTAAGAGTGACCGAAAAAAATAAGTACTAATCACAACCTAAAAATCCCATGTGGACAGACAAATCATTAATTTTCACGCGTTTCTGTTCTATCCTCTTCCATAAATATAAATCTGCCTTTGGCATCAAATAATCTCTCTCTCACCAAATATTTCCCTTTTGCCTCTTTCTCTCTCTTCAAAATTAAACCCACCAGGTACCTCCCTCCCCTTACCTTACCAATTATTTGCCGAAAATCTCTTCCAACCATGAATCTTCTATGTTTAGATTTAGTAATTTTCATTTCTATATAGTATTAATAAAATCAGATTTGTAGGTATATTTACATATCGATCTCACATAAATGTTTATAATAATCCTCTTTCTTGTTTTCCAGGCTTTGAACAGTAAAACGAAAATGAATAAATTTGCTTATCGTCAAAATGGTTTCGTTAGTTTTAGAGAGATTGATGTCTCTAAAGGCGTAGTTTGTCCCAAGCCTCGGAGGAGTGGGGCTAATGAACGGTTCAACACAAATGCTACATTGCTGCAAATCAAGTATGTTTCTCTTTTCTCTTCTCCTTTTTGTTGTTGTTGTTTTCTGTTTGCGATTATTTATTTGGGTATTTTAGCAGTCAAGAAGTGGAGGTTTGCAATTTGAAAGCTGGAACTGAGCTTCTGGATTTGATACTCACCAAGGTAAATTACTCACACTCATGACATATTGT
>NC_064285.1:17144058-17204898 GCF_019186545.1 Solanum stenotomum
CTTATTTATGTCAATATCCATGATCTGCAGGGGATCAACTTTGTGCATGTATATACCATACCAGCATAATATCCGACCCTCCAATATAAATATATATGTATGTATATGTATTGGCGTGGTATCCCTCTCTTCGTAATATAACATGTATATATGATATAACTTACGTACCAGCACGGTATCCGATCCATCCATGCATTTCAAGCATTCAATTTTACATCATTAATAATAAAGATGTTTGAAGACCAATCAACAAGCATTTAACTCAAGTATATACATGAATCTAAGTCAAATTTAACTTCAAATAGTCATAACCAACTAATTCCTCATCCATTATCATGATCGTCAGCCTAACCCGAATTACAGACTCAGCAACACACCCTCAAGCCATCAACAAGACCAGGTCATCCCTACAAGGGATACTTAATCCAAACCCCTAGCTTATAAGTTCATATTGTTCTTTTAATGTTACCTACATTTACATATTCACCTCGTAATTCATCAAGTAAGTCATACCAACACAAATATGCATTAAGGATTCATATAATAACATATCAACATGCACGTATACCTCTTTTAATCCTTAACTCTATGTCTTATCCATCCAAGCATTATATCCTCAGGCATAATCATGATTCTTCCATCAAATCTATGTTATGTATACATTTTTCTAATCATAGTCTACTATTAATAAATCATAGCCTACAGATACTACCCCGGAGATGCGAATACCTGTAGCTAGACCCCCCTTCCAGCGAGATTTTGGAGGAAGGACATCGCTAACTTGAGACTGGAGGTGAGTCTGGGAGGGATCTGTTGAAAAACTATATGCACAGTGGAAGCATACCAAAATCATACTTGCTTACATGAATAATAGATAACTAATAATGTTTATGCTAGAACACATAATCATGCTAGAACACATAAACTTGCTGAAATTTAATTCAAGAATTACCTTACCTTCAAGTGAATTCACAAATTAGATAAACCTTCAAGCGAATCCATAAGATAGACAACAACTTTGCAGTATTCTACAATGATCCCAAGTTCATATTCGAACTCTCTCAATACTTGGGTGGGCAAGTATGAATAGAAAACTGATTGTCTTGCTAGGTTAGGAGAAACTACTTATAGAGATTTCTTCCCCGTTCAAAAAGCAGTCCTTTTCCTTCATGAAAAAGAAACACAGGTTTCTTCTCCAAAAAAAATACACCCTCCGTTTTTTTCCCCTAGAAAATAGGATTCTGAGTTCTAGTTATATATGAGCACTGTAGGGACCACATAATTAATTACTGAGGCTTCCTATTATGGAAATAATTCCAAATAATTAATTTAAATTATTCTTACCATAATAAATTACAAATCATTCTACTAGAAATTCGTAATTGCACTACTCTATTTATATTTTGAAATTTCCCATGTTAAGATTACAAATACTAATCAATAAATTAAATTACTGACGAATTTAATTTAATGATTAGTTTCCTTTAGAGCACTAATTAAATTATTTCATGTGTCAGATTCATAAATCCACTTGCAAGGTTTGACACGATGAAAACTTATAAGGTTCTCAAAAAGACATATCTATCAATCTTTATAACGAGACATGAATTTCATCAACTAACTTATTATTTCACCAATATATATTATCATCATCCAATCTACCAGGCATATTGACCAATCTCAAAATCTCACATTTTAATAAGTCAAAATGATAATTAATATATACATATCATAATAGTTATATCAGGTTTAAGAATATACGCACATTTAATAGTTTAGAGAATATATTTTTATTAGTCAGTCTAAAACAACTATCTCTACTCGGTCCCGTTCAATACATACAAAATGCACTAGCACAAGAAGTTGGAACTATACCGTTCCCATAATCAAGATAAATTACATATAATCTTGTAATGCAATCGTACCGATGGTATGCCCAGTTTCCATCTCAGATTGTGAACAAAAACTTTATACTTATAAGAACCGATGATTTAATCCTCTGTGTATAAGCTAAAACTTTATACACTAAATCATATACTAAATAAGTAAATAGACACCATAAACGAATATATGATCTATTAAGACTTTTATTAAAACTGAATAAATAATTATTCTATAATAAATATTATATCTAAACATATAGTTAATAGTATATATCTCAAGAATCTTCCATTTAGACTTTTAACCATCACAATTGTTATAATGTTCTATATCTAAATGCATGGTTAATAGTATATACCCTAACAATCTCCCACTTAGATATTTAATCTTGAAAATTGTTTGAATATTATGTCTAAGCACACATGATTAATAGTATCTAACCTAACAGGATCCTGCCTCCATGTTATCAAGATTTTTCTATTAGAATAACCCTAGGGTGTTTTTGGGAGGAAAGAAACCTTTTTGAACTTGAACTAAGAAAATATTTGAAAATTTTGATGGACCACTACTAGGTGCCTCTATGGTGATGCCATGGCGGCCTCCTCTATGGCGGACAAACCCGTTGTAGTGGTCCTTGACAGCTTCCCACTCCAAAATCCATGTTTAAAAACTTTATCCCATTTTGTCACGATTCAAGACTCCCCCGTAGTTGTAACATGGTGCTTAGAGTCATAAGTGACTTCAAGTTACATAGTCATGAGCAACGAAATATGAACATATAAAATAACTAAAATGATTGAGTGGAAGCATAATTATATAATATTGGTTCAATATATTTTTTAACAAAGTTTTGTATACAACAACTATAATTTGAAAAGAATATGGAATAGAATAGACTGAATACAACAACTCTAACCGACTATCTATGAAGCTTTTATTAATATTGTTATAACAAGTTAGGACATGACCGTTGCTCCATTTAATCAATACATGCGAATAGAAATAACATAATAGAACAACAATTTGACTTGAGTACTCCAAATAAGAGAACTTATCATCTGCTAGCTGGAATCTGCAATCCGACTGATTCGGATCCTGATAGTAAGAACCTGAATCCACATTACATGAAAAATATAGGCACAAAAGGTATGTGAATCAGTACTTTGAATGTACCGAGTATGAGATATATGCATGATAATTTATAAAGCTGGACATGATGAATATGAGAAGCTAAACTGAATATGAAACTGAAATACATGAATTGATGCAATGACCAAGTAGTAAAACATGCAAATTGAACTAACTAACTGCAAGGTCAAAGCAAAAATCTGAAAAACTGAGTTGTGGGAGATACCGTTAACTGACATAAACCATGTGAGCTATAACATGGAGTCTGGTGTCTTTCCTTATCAAAAAGAGATTATCCTACTTGCCAAGGTAAGGACCATAATCTTAAGTTTAGGTGGATCGACTACCTATATATTGTCTTTCTAAGACAAAGTCCTACAGGGACACGTAGTTATGGAACAAGAGAATTGTTTCTAGAGTCCCAACCTCTACTAACAGTAGATCCTCCTTTCCAAAGTCCTCTCGGTGCTAAGTAAACTCCCAACAGAAATAAGCATAATCAAAATCTTAGTCTTTGAAATAGTAAGAATCTAGTAATATCAATTCAATCATAAATACTCATAAATCATAAGAATAGCTCCTTTAAAATATCATGATTTCGTAACATATTAATTCATAAGAGATACTTAATTGAAAGCACCTAAGTCATGATAATCTTTCATAATGAGAATACTTCAATCAGAAGCAACCTAATTTTATAAAAATAATTTTGACACTTTATTCGGAAGTATACTTGAATCATAATGTCTTCAATTCATGATGCATGCATATAATAAAAGCTTGATTTCATAGTCAAAATACTCATACAAAAATCATTGGAAACACATAATTATGATCAAACCATGCATAATAAGATCAATCATGCTGAAAAAGTCTTAAATCAATTTAATCCATAACAAAATCATGAAACTCTAATAGGAGATAAAGGGAATTCGAAATCATAGAATCTTGAATGAAAATCCTATCTTTGATCTTACTAATTGAAATTGTAAAAGTAAGGTGTGAGGAAGAACAAAGTTCCTCACTTTGATAATCTTACGTACGTTAAACAATCCATGAATCTTGAAAACGAATCTTAATTTGAAGAAGAACAATCAAGAAAGGATTTCTTGAGATTCTTGAATTAGTTCTTGAAAATAAATGACCAAGGCTTAAGATTTCTATCAGAATGATTCATAATTATAAAAAGAAATTTGAATTGAAAAGACTGAAATCTTTGGAGAAAGATTTACCTTGAAGAAGAATCTAATTGTTTTTTGAAAGAATCTTACTTGAAAGTTTGTGTTTGTTTTTCGTTAGATTTTTGTCTTAGGATTTGAGAAAGGAGATGGATGAATAAAAAAATGAAAATATGATTGTGTAGGGCTTTATAGGAGTTAAGAAATCTGTATTACGTTTTTCCTATGGGTATAAGCACATAAAAATTACTTTTCTTAGAATTTATCCATCGGCCAAAACGGAACTACACTGCATCATTTAGTAAAATGATCATAACTCTCTACTTCAAACTTGGTAGTGTTGGAAAAAAGACTCATAGACCTTTAATTTGATAGGTTATGTGTCACCTAACTCTTCATGTTCTAAGAGATATGGTCGTTTGAAGTTGACCACAGTAAAATCTTATATGGAAACTCTATCGGTAAGGAAACTTTCAACACAACTTTGTGTTAGAGGATTCTTATGACCTTAATTCATCTCCAAATCACTTCACACACTAAAGAATTAACCTTAACACCTATACACAGTAAAAAAACACTCGGTACGATCCTATACACATATGAAGAATGGTTGGGGTCTTAACTTGGTAATTTGCAGGGTGTTATGTTACATGTTCTATTGGGCAAAACTTGTTTTGGTTCAACTAACTAGATCATTAGCGTGACTTTGGGTATTAACACATATATTATTAATTACGACATAACGGATCGTTACAAAATCATGTAAGTTTTATCATTTGAACAAAAAAATTGAAAAATTTAGAGATAGTTAGTATAAAAATTGTACGAAAGTCATATCGTGTTGGTATAACTGGTGAACAAGTAGGGGCAGAGACAAAATATTTTCACTAAGAAGTTTCGAAATATATAAAAGTAAACACACAAAGATGTTGAATGGGGTTCAACATTTATTATATATACATAAAAAATTAACCATATATAAACAGTGTAAATTTCCATTGAATTGGATTAGAATGAACCCTTGGACCCTTACTAGCTCCACCATTGTTAATAAAGTCTTGCAAATGCAACAAAACTTCTGAATAATTTTAAATTGAGCAAAATGGAGATTGTACTAAATAGAGACTAACAAAATTAGAAGTTAATGAATTCTTACATAAAATATAAATATTTGTTTATATTTAGTGAATTTATAAATATAAATATTAAATTAGAATAAAAATTATTGAATTTACATGAACCCATAAATTTAAAGTTAGATTCGCCCATGCTAGTAAAGTCATGTCCTCCTACCATAATTTGCAAAATTTAAAAGATCTTAAGCACATTTTGTGAAGTGTTGTTCTAAGGGCGTAAAAAATGAGCTTAACTATAGATAATCGCCCAATTCATCCATAATTTTAAAGGTTGTGCTCAAGATAATTTGAACTGGGTTCAATCTCAACCCGTCAAGTCTTAACTCATTTTAAGAGAATTCTCAATTGTGTCCAATTTAATCTCCAATTTCAATCAGTTTTAGGACTCCTTATTTTCATTGATGTAATGTATGCTACTATATTGAAGGTATGAATTACTATTTATTTTATATATTTTAAAATTTATATATCCATATGTAACTTCTTTTTTAAAATTTTCTTGAGTTGGAATTCAAATTGTGGTTATAAAACTTAAGTAACAATATATTAAAATTATTGAAATTAAGCGGGTCAAGACCCAAACACGCTTTCAAGCCATTTGAGCCCAACCCATTTGAGCCTAAAGTAAACTTGGGCGGGTCAAACCCAACCCAATTTTTATTTCAACCCATTTAAATATCTCAAATTTCAACTCAACCCGCCCATTTGACACCTTTATGTTGTTCTATACCTGTCATTAAGGGCCCGTTTGGTCATGCAATATGATATCATAATATGAAATTATTAGATGAAACTGAAGTTTTGTTTGGACATGCGATATGGAATTTTGATGTTGTATATTTTCTCATAAACATAAGAATCCCATAAGTTGTATAAAACTATTAAAATAACACCAATTGTTTATTTGGACATGCGATATGGAATTTTGATGTTGTATATTTTCTCATAAACATAAGAATGCTATTTGTTCTCCACTTAAGTAACTGTTTCATCTAACTTTAATTCAATAAAAAAATTAAACATAAATTGTAGTGTACTAGTCTTTAATATTACTCAACAATCGGTTGATGTGAGTTAAATTAACTATATGTTGGTGAGGATAATAAATCTTAAAAAGTAATGATGTCATTATAAATTTTATTTACATACACAATAAATGGTTAGTAGATATAAATGTTAGTTGTTTTAACAAAATATAAACTTGTGGATCAATTTTGTATTAAAAATATCTCAAATCATGATATGGTATTCTCATATGATGGTTTTTGGAGAATATGGAATCACATCTCATGATATGGAATCACATATCATGATATGGAATCATGAGATGAAATCAGCGTAAAATTACATGTCTAAACGCTAATTCCATCTCACGATATCATATCGTGATATGATGTCGCATGACCAAACGCCTACTACGTGAAATTTTTCGTTCTTTTGGATACGTAGCGCAGAGGCCACTTTACCGCAAATTTTTACTCGGGATAGACGATAAATAGTGGTCTTAAATGATTTTACTTTTGCAAATCAGAATCCTAATTATTTGATAATTGCAATTTACGCCCACCAAACGAATTTCATTAACTTTTTCGTATTCAACATTTGATCCTTGATTTTTCATGGTGTTCATTCAACTCATCCTTGAGTGTAACTTACTTATATATATGGATGTGTTTGGAATGGATGCGTAATTTACTTTAAAGGTATGTTTGGTGTTGAGGAAAATACTTTTTTTGATTCTTTCATGTTTAGTTGATTAACATGTTTTCTTTAGGAATTTTTTTTTTTTAAATGTGAAAATAGTTTTTCGGATAAAAGCATGAAAATAAATTTTATTAAGTGACATTTAATATTTTTTTTCTCACCCACCCAATATCCCAACCCCTACTCTTTGACCAACCCACTCCTCACCCCCAAACTCTCAGTTCTCACCTCATTTCATAGTATTTTGATAAATTATATATAAATAATTTTATTTATATATTTATTAAATATTAAAAAATAAAAATAAAATATCCTCATACCAAACACACAGCTAAGAATATTTTGTTAATTTGATTTAGTTTGAATTGAATGACAGCTCAAAGATGGACCTTTGCCCTTTTGATTAAGGGGAAAGTGGGTACATGGTGGGGCACATGTTCGGCAATATAATTTATGATAAGGATGAGTTTTAATTGCTGACAACTTTATCTAACAAAATAATAGGCTGGCTTTTGCTCATAGTTGGAGACAATAAAATAAACAAATAGCAAATAGGTGGGGTTTCCTTGCTCTTTGTACTTTCCTAGAAGGATACATATTATTAACATACCAAAACTAACTTTGAAGAATGTGTGTTAACATGTGGAGTATCATGAGAAGATATAGGTCTCTCCTGAATTTGTTTCGAAAAACTGAATACACGTTTAAACTAATATGATGATCTATTACATATTTATACTACTTAAAACTGAATTTATTCCACTTAGGGGTGGGTTTAGGAAGATCAAATGTTTTTTTTAATAAATAGATATATACAATTAAGAAGCAGAAGCAAATGTAGAGTGTATATTCTTTATCTTTAAGTGACACCTCCTAATCAAAGTTGTATGTAGCTTGGTTGGTTTGGGCTTCTATAGGCAATCGAGTTTGAATTGTAGCTAGCGTCATTTTCATATATATTTTTGTGAATTGTGTGTGTGTTTTTTATATATATTTTGTTTTTTTTTAACATGTTACATTATTTCATTTACTGTTTTTCATTTTAAAAGGTGATACCACTTATGAAGAATTATGTGTACACCACTGTCCAGGGTTCGAAGAAGACCCTCGTATTCACTGACAACCCCTAGTTAAGTGTTTGGTTAGTTTGTTTTAACACAAATTTCAACCCCAAATATAAGTTTAGCAATCAACAAGAACATATTTAACTAAAAACACCCACATACTATCATTCCATTGGTTCATAGCTTTCCGATATATGGTTCATGAACCCTAAGTTAAGTAATCAAACCTAATTCAAAGAGGAAGTGAAATTGAACACTCACCTAAATGAATTTTGAGAGATTTGTGAGTGATTCGAAGATGAAACTTGCACAATTGTTGCCGCAAATTGAACCCTAGCTGGACCCGGAATATGCTCTATATTTCTTGAGGAATTCGATGGATTTGGTAGGGAATGGGAAGCAATCGATGTAGGCGATATATGTGAGGAGAGGTAATATTAAAAAGGAGTGAAATAAGTGTGAAATTTTTGGGGAAATTTGATCATGGAATGATTTCAAACGTTCAACTTGTCGTAGGTTGGGTCAGATTTACTTTCTCAGGACTAAAAAGTACAATACCATCAATAGTGTCGTGGATTGAGTCCAGACTTAAAAAATTAAGATACATACCTGAGACTTGTGAACACTATCTACGGACCATGGTTATTTTACGGCTCGTAAAGAGGGTTCGTAGATCTAAACCTGCAACTGATCATTATCCTCCGATCTCAACGAATGTCAACTACGGTCCAAAAAATTAATTACGACTTCTAAATGTGGCTCATAGAAGAAGTCCTGCAGGTTTCCTCTTTTCTCTGAGTTCTATAAGTTGGATCCGTGAACCATGGAGTTAACCATACCCATAAACCCTGCTCGCAAATACTCACTTACCTTGAAATTTTCCAGATTGCTCTCATAATTACTTGCACACTTCATTCTAGCTCGTTATTTTTTTTCCAACTAAAACTAGACTAAAACTAATCTAAATTTGCTAGTGTTATACTGAACTTAAATGGTACATCAAAATAAAGAAGAACTAATATATCGGATTGCCTCCCAAACAACACACGATTTAACATCGCGACACGATACAAACTCCTTGGTTACTCAAACTTCACCACGAGCCCATGTTTCCACCACCTTGATTTCGTCAATAGTGCCCAAATAAGATTTCACTCTTTGCCCATTTACCTCAGCCTCTTTCCTTCATGATTTTCAAGCTCAATTTCACCACATGAGAAAAATTCAACCACATGAAAAGGTCCTAGCAACTTTGACTTTAGCTTGCAAGGAAACAAACGAAGTTTTGAGTTGAACAGAAGCACCAAATCGCATGGTGCAAAGTTTCACTTTTCAATCTTCCAGTCATGATACATCTTCATCCTCTCATTGTACAACACTAAACTTTCATATGTTTTCATTCAAAATTCATCAATCTCATTTAGTTGACTCTGCCGCTGATCATATGCATCTCCTCAATCCATGTTTAACTTTTTAAGCACCCACACGACTTTGTGCTCAAGCTCTAAAGGCAGATGACAAGACTTCCCAAATGCAAGTTCATAAGGAGACATATACCTATGAGAGTCTTATGCAGTCGGATATGCACATAAGGCATCATCAAGCTTTCTGGACCAATCTGTATAATTGATGTTCATAGTTTTCTCCGGGATTTGCTTTATCTCACGGTTTGAAACTTCCACCTGTCTACTAGATTGCAAATGGTAAGGAGTTGCTACACTGTGTCTCACCTCATATTTGTCAAGTAAAGCTCGAAATAACTTGTTGCAGAAGTGGAAACCTCCATCACTAATAATTGTCGCGGCGTATCAAATGTGAAGAAAATATTTCACTTCAAGAATGATGTGTCACTTTTGCCTTCCTTATTGGGGAAGTATGACTACCTCCACCCATTTGGACACATAGTCAACTGTCAAAAGTATGTACTTCATCCCATTAGAGCTCACAAATGGGCTCATAAAATCAATGCCCCACACGTCAAACAATTCAATTACCAGAAAGGGAGTGAGAGGGGAGCTCGTGTATTCTTAAAATAACTCATTCTCTCTCTTTCACAAAATTTTGTGAAATCATGAGTGTCTTGGTTTTGGCCAATAGTATCCGCATAGAAAAATTTTATGGGCGGTCCGGATATCGCTATGATGCCCTCAAACTGGAGAGAAATGACATGCCTCAAATATACTCATCATCTCCTCCTCAGTTATGCAACGACGAATAATTCCATCACCACATACAGAGTAAGTATAGATCTTCCCAAAAATCTCTCTGGCATCTGACATAAACTTTCGGCGCTCGTGAAAAAAGAAGTTAAAATGTGCTACATCACTCACCAAATAATTACCGAAATCAACAAATCATAAAATCAAAGCATGGGATGCAGCTAGCACTTGCTCATCTGGGGAAGTATCTTATATCCCAATACTATCTGTATTGGCTCTTCTTCAAACCTGGACAAGTTATAGGCTACCTGATTTTCATATATCCCAAGCACTACTACACTATCATCACACATAACCTCAAACAATTGGGTTCAATCTAGTGTGATAATAAATGGGATAAGATATCAGCTTCTCCTTGAACCCTTCAAATGCTTTTAGACAAGCATTATAAAAAAAAAAAAAACTCCATCTCCTTCTCTAGTTATTTGCACAATAGGTGTGAAATCTTGGAGAAATCTTTGATAAATCGTCGATAAAAACCATTATGTCCCAAGAATTTTCTAACACCTTTGGTAGAGATAGGTGAGGCCAATTATTCAATCGCCTCAATTTCCGCTCTATCAATCTCAATACATTTACTGGATATCTGGTGGCTAAGAACTATACCTTCTTTCATCAAAAAGTGACACTTCTCCTAGTTAAGCACAAGATTGTATTCTTTACACCTTTTCATCACATCACATAAATGGGCCAATCAATCATCAAAGGAGTGACCTACCATTAAGAAGTCATCCATACATACCTCAATCATGGCCTCTACTATGTCTCAGAATATTGACATCATACATTGCTGAAATTTCATCAGCGTATTACATAACCTAAAAGGCATCATCTAGAATGTAAACGTCCCATATGGATAGGTAAAAATGGTATTCTCTTGATCTTTAGATGTGATCGATATCTGATTGTAACCCAAATAACCATCAAGAAGATAATAACATACTTTACTAGCAATATGGTCCTGAATCTGATCTATTAGTGCATTGGGAAGTGATTTTTTTGGTCCACTCATTAAACTTTCTCCACTCCATGCATACTCTCCAATCTGTGACAAGCTTCATTGGAACAAGATCATTCTTCTCATTTGGGACCACAATGATTCCTCTCTTCTTTGACATACATTGAATTGGGCTTACCCATTTAGTGTTTGCAATAGGATAAACTACTCCAGTATCCAACTACTTGATGATCTCCCTCTTGATGACTTCTTGCATGAGTGGATTCATTCTGCGCTAGTATATAATACTAGAAATCATGAGTTCAATTTTGTGAAACATATAACGAGTGGAATACATATAATATCAACAATGGACCATCCAAATTCCTTTTGATTCAATAACCCTACATAATTTCATGAATCTCACTCAAAATCTAGCAAGAAACAACCCTCATTCGCAATACCCCCACTTCAAGAACTCGAAACCACCATTATTAAAGGATGAATTCAAAACTCAAGAATTCATCAAGAACCTTTACATAAACAATTTCATCAGCGAATTTAATGGAACGACTACATGATTGGCGCGAGGAAGAACAATTCCATCACTATGAGAAACCTCACATACCTGGAAGAACAACGTGCTTGATGAAACTTGAAGGAAAATCTTGGAAGATGAAACCTAGACTTAACGTCTTCTTGAAGTTCTTGAGCGTAGAAATTTAGGAGAGAGTGAAAGGGTTTGATTATGAAAATTGATTTTTCTACACGATTGGGGTAATTTAAATGACTTTCTAAGGGTTTTTAGAACTAAAATACCCTTAAAAAGTAAATAAAATGAGCTGGAAGTCAGAATAATTTTCAAGTGGGCAATGAGGTCTGTATTGGCTCTGTAACGCGGAGCCAGCGCGGACTTGCTGGCAGGCTTGCATGTTTCTAGTAAATCAGTCATAACTTTTTACTCAGAGCTCTTATTGAGGCAAACTTGGTGGCGTTGGAAAAAGGACCCGAAGACCTTCGATTTGATATCTTATGGGCCACCTTACTCTTTATGTGCTAAGAGATATGTCCGTTTGAAGTGACCCAAAAATAAATTGAAGAGCACTTATTCGAATCTCAATTTAACTCTTTCTTAGCTCTTCTAAGTCCGGGGTGTTACACTTTTATCTTAATTAGTGGGTAAAGTTTTTCACAATCTTAATTTACCTTCAAATTGGCAAAACGAGAGATAAATTGAAAACTTGTAACACAGGAGATGATACCTTGCACACAATAGCTATGTCTACAACATACCAATTGAAAATTATAGTGTATACCCTGAAAAGGAGAGAAAAGAAGAGCACATGAGTTATTTAATAAAGAGTACTTACTCTATTAATTGAAAGAAAGTAGTCGTGGATCATGAGTAAATTCCAACTTTTTAGTGTAAGTACTCACATATACATCATTTGTGAATGATGAATTGAAGACTTGTGGTAAGGGATGAGAATTGGACCTCACTAAATTAACATAGGTGGGACCATGAAATATTATTATTTTACAAAGGTATTATTTAATCGATAAATTAATATTTATTAATTTAAAGAGTGATATGAGACTCAATGAAGGTTAATTTTAATTACATCAAACTCATTGTATTTTACTAATTTAGGTATCATATTTATTGAATTCACATAAAAATAAATTTATGGTACAATTTGAAAAACACTTATGGCATCTAAAATAATGTTACACGTTCAGAGCCTAGAGCTAAGAAGAAATTGTGAATACTATTGAAAAACAATGTTGATGATGAAGTTGAAGATGAACAATACTTTTGAAATCAGTTACGCGTAAGGAAACACTTATCGCATTTAGAACACTTCACAATTTTATGATGCAGTTTGAAAAGACATCACCGGAAGTTTTGGATGCAATATGAAGAGTTAGAAAGGAGCTTCTACTAAATTCAAATTTTAACAAAAAAAAAATAGAACACAATAGAATCATATTTCACTAAATTGAATTAGATATATTTGTACTTTTAAAGAATTATTAATTTATAATATTAATGGGACCATATATATTTATACATGGGTCTTTTGAAAATATATTATGTTATTAACTTCGAAATGAGTGAATTTTTTCATTAGCCCAAGTTGGGATCGGAGAAAAATATTATCTTAGAGAGATCATTAATTTACCGAATTAGTGAGGTTTTATTGTGTGTATATATGTGTGTGTGTGTGTGTAACATCTAACCATGTATTTTATCTAGTTTAATTGTCATTATTGATTTTAATTGAAAAAATAAGTGAAGGACATTTTCGTAATTCAACTTTGAATTTTAAATATTTTCACTTACAATAATACTAGTTTTTTGACATGTGCATTGCACGTGATTACCAATTCAGAAATATATGTTATAGTAAATAGTATTACTTATTTAAGTGAAGATTTGTGTCACGCCTTGAGCCTACACCCCAGATGCGACTACCAGTCGAGAACCATTGCTGGCCTCAAGCGAACCCTTAGCCTGACTCAACTCTCAACGGAAGACTTACTCAACAATAAATAAAACTCAAAAGCAGAACTTTTCTCAAATGTCTTTAAAGGAAATAACTCATAATCAGATAAAACATTCACAGGCCAAAAGAAGGCAACTCAAGTCTAAAACATTAATAACTGAAAATGAAGCAGACTTCTCAAACCTTTACAGTCTATCTATGAAGCCTCTAATAACTATGATGGAACTCAGGACAAGACCCACGGCATCCTAACAAGACTGAATTATATAAATGAAATCCTCCGAAAGCAAGGAGGCTCACCAAAGCTAACTCGAACTGTTGTAGTATCAACGAAGCACCCGTTGACGACCCTGATCTCTTGTATCTGCATCATGAAACGATGCAGGCCAAAAGACATCAGTACATTAAATGTACGAGCATGCAAGGGGAACGCTAAACCTAACATAAAAGCTTGAACTTGAAAAGAATGAAATATACTCACCTCATCTCAACTCAATCTCAACTCAACCTCAACCTCAACCTCAACTCATGGACACTCAACTTAATACAGTATAAGAACAACAACAATAAAAATGTATTTTATATAAAGCATATAAAATAGTAGATAACAAATCAATGTATTTAAAAATACAATAATAAGTCTTTATTCTTATTTGGGAGATTCTCTAACCGACAACCATCACTATGAGCTATGTGATGATACAACGTCTCGCCCACGATGCTAGAACTGTCCTACACCTTTCCAGAGTATAAGACATCCTAAACTAAGTGGATCCACTAAGCTATGCTTAAAGGGAATAAGGAATCATCTAAAAAGTATGACCACTTACCCATGTTGGCATACATAGTTTATGAGGACTTTGAGTTGTCTGAACTGGTCCCCATATCGGTGCTCAATATTACTCCCAATAATATAACTAATGCTCATATGTTTAAAAACATTTCCTCATCCATTGAGATTATTACTAAAAGAGTTCTCTTAAAAGAGATTATGCTCAAAAACTCCTCATGAACTCATTTGGAAATCAAGGTTTCCTCTCATTCTAAATGTAAAGCATTTACTCTTGGGAATACTTAGTTCCCATATATTCATTTTGAAAAATGAAACTCAACTCTTCTCATACTCAAATTCTCAAGTCTTAAAACAAGTTTTAAAAGTTTAAAAACGACTTCTCAAAATGACTCGAAAGAACTCCCTTGAACTTTACTCTTAACTCTATGTTGAATTTGAATTATGTTTTCAAGAGTTATGATTTATGATATGAAGGATCTCGTGATGATTAAATGGAGTTTAGATAATTGATAATAGAAAAAACGAGCGAAGACACAGACTAGGGAGAAAAGGCGCGACGTGGAGAAGAATTAAAATATTTGGTCACAAAATAATTTTTGAAACAGTGGAGTCCGCGTTCTCTTCGCGAGGCTGAGAGGGAGGTACTTTCCTGGCTGGGCACTGGATTTTAAAGCATGTCCGCGACGCAGACCTGAGCGCTTATTTTTGCCCAATCTTTTCTTCCTCTCCCAAACTCGATTCAACTCATACCCACTGAAATTCTAAGGTCAAAACTCTCAAATTCTTATAACCCAGAACAAACTCAGTGAAACCCACACAAGAACTCTCAATTTACTCAACTCATTCGCAAACCCTCGCCTCAATTTACTCAAAACAACACTCCATTACCAATTAAATTCAAGAACTCAACAATTCAACATTAACAGTGAATTCATGGGTAAAGATTACAAGATTGGCGTGAGGGAGAACAAACCCAACACTATGGAAGCTTACATACCTTAATTTGGCAAAATAAATCCTCGATTTGCAAGAAATCTTGATGAACGCTTGAACTCCTCCTTGTTTCCTCTGAACCTCTCAAAACCCTAAACGTGATTTTGAATTATGAAAACTAATCTAAGTCAGCTTAGACCCCTAAAATATTTCCAAAAATGTTTAGAGCTAATGGGGTAAGGAAAAGACAAAATTACCCCTCATTAATTTGGGTAAATTTTCTTAACTGGACAGACTGACTTCAAAAGGGCTTATCTCCCTCATCCGAACTCAAAATTTAGCAAACTTAGTAGAATTGGAAAGAGGATTCAACGACATTTCATTTGATATCTTATCGGCCACCTAACTCATCATGTACTGAAAGTTATGGTCGTTTGAAGTTGACCCAAAACTCACAACTTAAGCATAACTTAGAAAAATCTCAAAATGGTTCTTTCCAATTTAGTTCTTTCTAAGACCAAGGTGTTACAATATCTCTCCCTTGGGATCATTCGTCCTTGAATGAGATTACTCTAAGTAGAAATGAGGGTGTAAACATTTACACCAAACTAAAACACCCCACATGCAATAAATCATAATTCAACATTTCAACTTAAAGAGTACCAAGAAAAGAATTAGTACCTTGGTTTAAAGCTTATCTCTTCATATCCTCCTCAGTCTCCCAAGTAGCTTCCTCAACAAACTGATTCCTCCATAAGACCTTGATTGATGCTACCTCCTTGGTTCTCAACTTGCGAACCTGACAATCAAGTATCTCAATGAAAATCTCCTCATAAGATAGGTTTTCCTTAATACCAATATTTTCTGTCACACCCTGACACTACTCCCTGGACGCAACACGAGACTTAGGATCATGAGTGACCCCAAGCTAACCCTGCTGGCATAATCGTAAGCATACTAAAGATAAACTGAAATAATAAATACTATGTTGAAGCTAAATCATGATAAAATTGAAATAATGGGGAATACCCATATACTAAATCTGAATAAGGATAACTGAGAGTTTGAATATAAAATAAAAGTCAAACTCTAAGACTAAAGCTTAAACTAGTTATGTCTGAAATAAAGCCTCTTCTGACTAGAAATACTGGGACATGCCCTAGCTAGATCTAGCAAAACTGAAACTAAAGCTAAATAAATAATAAGATTATCATGTCACTAGTCCTCGAAGAATAAGGACTCACCACTGATGCTGCTGAATTGAAGATCAGGAATTGATCTATGCGTGATCTGACTACTGAGGACCTGAACCTACATTACAAAAAGATGTAGCGCAGAGTATGCGTCAGTACTTGAAAGGCACTGGGCATGTAGGATAGAGTAAAGCTGAATAATAGTCATAGCTGAACAAGCAATAAGCAATAGTGTAATCTGAACATGATAAGGATGTTGAAAGTACTGTACATGACTAAACCGAATACAATGACCAAGTTATAACATGCTGAGACTGAGTACTGAACTATACTGATAATATGGTCAATGCAATGGAAGTTGACTGAACTGTAAGGGAGCTACTAATAACCGACATAACACCACATGAGCTAAATATGGAGTCTAATGTATATGCCCCGGACCCAATATGCCCTACCAAAGGTATAGAGGCATGTTGGCGTGATCACTAAAATGATGCCCACATAGTGGACTTACAACCTACGGGGCACATAGTTCTGGGACTTGAGAGTGACTGACCCTAGTCCACTCGGTATTAAGATTCCTATATGATTAAGTAATTAACACTTTATGACTGAAATGTTGTAATACTGGATAGCTCAAAATACTGACATGCAAACTGAGATTGCAACATTAATATGATGATTGTGATGCATTCGAAAGCTGAGGCATGTTTATATATAACTGAATTAACTGACCTAGCATGTGTAATTCATGAACTGAAATAACTACATAGCTAGGGTTTTGAATTTATGCATGAATCTAGGCAAAACAATACTGAATTCATGATAATATGATTAGGATCATTCTAACAGCTAAAACCCAATCAATTCTACCATTCAAGAAACCCTAAGTCTAGATAATATTAAGGGGATCAAGATTCTGACTGAAATCTAGGGACGTAATGGGTGAAAGGAAACCACTAGTGAAATCCCACATACCTGGTGATATATTCCATGGAGAAATATTTTAATTTTGGGGTTGAAACTGAAGGAACTGTGTTGCGTTCTTGAACTAGGGTTCTTGACTTCTCTCTCCTCTTATGCTGTAATTTTTCTAAATTCTGAAGAATGATCTGATTTAGGCAAGTTCTAGTTTTGTTTCTAGGCTAAAACTAACTAAAACCACGTAGTTTAGAGTCTAAACGACGTAGTTTAGGGGTCCAACACATAAGGAAAAGACCAAAAGACCCCTGACTTAAAAGCTGTTAGGGTCACCCACGGACGGGATTGATGGACCGTCGATCGACAGATTATTGATTTAAATTGTTGAATTATGATCTCTTACGCATGAATTGATGAAATACTATGATTTTATGGTGATTTACCCATGGACCCATGTAAATCCCATATTTTCCCAATAATGATGATATGATGTGGGTCTTTGCTTATGAAAGAGGAGCTTTATGAAATCAAGCATAAAATGATGGAATAACATGAATTTATGATGAAATCCATATCTAATCCTTGTTTTCTAGATGTGGTGATTGAAAGTAGATTTTNCTGTCAGGGTCACCGACGAACGGGATTGATGAACCGTCGATCGACAGATTGTTGATTTAAATTGTTGAATTATGATCTCTTATACATGAATTGATGAAATACTATGATTTTATGATGATTTACCCATGAACCCATGTAAATCCCATATTTTCCCAATAATGATGATATGATGTGGGTCTTTGCTTATGAAAGAGGAGCTTTATGAAATCAAGCATAAAATGATGGAATAACATGAATTTATGATGAAATCCATATCTAATCCTTGTTTTCTAGATGTGGTGATTGAAAGTAGATTTTAAACCTTGAAAGGTGAATTATGAGATTATGCATCTTCTTATGAAACCTATGTAAATGATTTAAGGATGCTTGAGAGTAAAGTATCAATGATGATGTTGTTGTTGTGTTGTTGAAATGAGTTTGTCATGAACACATGGAAGTATGATTGTGAAAAGTCTTCTCACCTAATTGAATCAAAGATAAAGAACTATCCTAATGAAACATAGCTTGGATTGGATACATAATTGTACCTTCCCATGGATAGCTTGGATTGTATACTTAATTGTACCTTTCCATGGATAGATTTGATTGGATACTTAATTGTACCTTTCCATAGATAGCTTTGATTGGATACTTAATTGTATCTTTGCATGAATAGCTTGGATTGGATACTTAATTGCATCTTTCCATGGATAACTTGGATTGGATACTTAATTGTACCTTTCCATGGATATCTTGGATTGGATACTTAATTGTACATTTCCATAGATATCTTATGACTTAGCTTGGATTGGTCATTAAATGACACATTTCCATGGATAGCTTGGATTAGAAAGATAACGTGCCCTTTCATGGATAATAAGAACAACTTAAGAAAATAACTACTTCCCACGTTAATAATGAACTAAGGTTACTCAGGGAGTATCTCATATGTGTTCAAAGGTTTTAAAGATGTTAGCTTGCATTGATCATGTTTTATGACTTATGTTTTCTAAACTTCTTATATCGTGTTTTAGCTTGGTCAATTGCATGTCATGAAATGTCTCCTTTTAGCACGATTTAAATGTTTTATGAATGACTATCATACTTGGTACATTGTTTTTTTTCTAACGCATATTATTACCTACATTTCCCCAAAATGTAGGGTACGATATTCAGGGTCTCAGTTTCGTGGCTAGAGGTTGACTTGGTTTATTTTTGAGCTTGGTGAGTCCTCATGCTTCGAGGATGGATTTTCATTGTTCCTAGTTTCATTCTTATTTTTTGTTTTGAACATGACACTACAAGAAAATGTACATACGACGACATTAATTTGGTGACATTTGAAACGAATGTCGGAAAATAAAGAATTTCACGACATTTAAGAACAAAACGTCATAAAACAATGACATTTGATGTCAAATGTCGTAAAAATAATGGCATTTGGTATCAAATATAGTAAATATAATGACATTTGGTCCAAAATGTCACTATGATAATGACATTTATTGCAAAATGTCGTTGTTTTTAGCGACATTTAGCGAAAATGTCATTTAAATGATGACATTTTGCTAAAAATGTCGAATATAATATGACATTTTGTAATATGACATTTATTACAAAATGTCATTGGTTTTAGTGACATTTAAAAAAATATCACTTAAATAGTGACATTTAGAAAAAATATCACTTAAATAGTGACATTTAATATAAATGTTGAATATATTATGACATTTACTGCAAAATGTCATTGATTTTAGTGACATTTATTGTAAAATGTCGTTTTTAGCGACAATTAGCAAAAATGTCATTTAAATGATGACATTTGCTACAAATGTCGAATATAATACGACATTTATTACAAAATGTCATTGGTTTTAGTGACATTTAGAAAACATATCGCTTAAATAGTGACATTTAATATAAACGTCGAATATGTTATGACATTTACTGCAAAATGTCATTGATTTTAGTGACATTTACAAAAAAATGTCACTAAAATAGTGACATTTGTTGTAAAATGACATTGATTTTAGCGACTTTTAGCAAAAATGTTACTAAAATAGCGACATTTAATACAAATGTCGAATATATTACACTACTAGAATTTCGTTGTTTGCCAACTTCAAAATTGGTCGGAATGTAGTTTTCCGATGACTTTCCAACTACTTTTGAGTAGTCGGCAAACTGAGTGTCGAAAAATACTTGCCGACTACCAGAGTCACTATATATAAATTAAAACCCGACCATTAAAGTACCTGAATTGCTGTTATTGGTCACACTTTAAAAGTGTCGCCTTTTATATCTCATCTACAACAACACTCATTAAGTGTAAGTTTTCTTATGTACATGCTAAAATTTATAATCCATAAGCTAAGCAAGTGTGGCCTTTGCTTCCTTATTGCCCACGATTTTAAAGTGTTGCCTTTTCTATCTTATGTATGACAACACTTTGAAGTGTAGTCCTTGCCCATGTGCATACCACAATTTACAGTCCTTTGGCTACACTTTTAAGTGTGGTAATGTATTATTTTGGCTATAAAATATTTATATGCCACAATTTCTAATTAAAAAACACCAATATTGTTTTGCGATAAATAATCTCAAACATTAAATTAGCTAATAAGTAATTCAAATATATAGATTTGCAATAAACTTCAAAAGATAGTATGTCTTGTGTACATACACATATAAAGCAATATTCTAAATATGTGTACACAATAGTTCAAAAAGTACTCTTACAATAGTTCAACATATATTCTAGCGATGAATATATTTGACAAAATCAAATATAATGTATTCAAATTTTTACAATAGTTCAAAAACTCTTCACTATCCACTTCCACTTCAATGAGATCAAATTGACTTGTGGCGACCCTTCAAATTTGATCACCTCCATTTCCCTAAACATTTAGAAAGAAACTAACAATCAAAACAAACCATGTACAACAAATCAAATTGCAGCAGTTATAGAAGTTGGAAGTTTTGTTGGAGTGGAGGGTCTTGTTTAATAAAAGTATAAAGTTACTACAACCCAAAAAAGAGACATGAACTT
Source organism: Solanum stenotomum (assembly GCF_019186545.1). Taxonomy (NCBI): domain Eukaryota; kingdom Viridiplantae; phylum Streptophyta; class Magnoliopsida; order Solanales; family Solanaceae; genus Solanum; species Solanum stenotomum. Next base: position 17,165,302 of record NC_064285.1, read on the forward strand.
CATGTCTCTTTTTGCTTTTTTTTTTCCTCCATCTTCCTAAAGGAAAAAGTATAAAGTTACTATAACCCAAGACACTCTACTGCAAACACCCAGACAAGCATAGAATCAAAGTATTATTGCAGATTACAGATTTCAGATTATTGCAGATCACAGATTACAATTCCAGATTGCAGGTTCCAGATTCCTCCCAGCAGCTAGAACATTATTCAGATTTCATGAAAGTGGATGTGTAATTCAAAGATCAATACAGATGCCCAACAATTCAATAAGCAAAAAAAATTCAGCTGCAACAGAGTTTCAAAAGCAACTTAGAGCTCCAATCTTAGAGCTCCTAGAATTCTACTTCAATCTTAGAGCTCAACAATTCAGCTGCAACAATTCAACTTTGTTTTACTTTTGGTGTAGCATGGAACTTTCAGATGAAGCTTTAATCTATCTTAGAGCTCCTAGAATTCCTACAGATTTAGATAGAGAAAAATCCCAAGATATTCTCTTGGGAACCCAGGCACTCTACTGAAGACACTAAGACAAGCATAGAATCGAAGGAACCTCACAAAATACCTTTTGGAGGACTGGGAATAAATAAAAAACGAAATAGAAATAAAAGAAAAACAAGTAACATGCAGAACAAGCATGCTTTGGGCTTTTCATGTAGTTGTGCCATCTATGAGCACCATTAGGACGAAGATGATCTTGAACTCGAGCAGCTGATTTTCCATTTCTGTAAGTCAAAAAGTAGTTAGGATTACCACGAGTTGCTTCCTTGTAGTTTCCAAAGTACATTTCTTTTGTGAGATGGTCATAATTCTTCTTGAACATCGAGACCTACCACATGATATAGATGTATTACTGGTAAACAATCTAAAAGAACTTTAGTTGCATAATTAAAACAAATTACAGACTACATAAACTTTCTCGAAGAAATTCTAGTTGCCACAAACAAAGAGTAAGGTCTAACACTCAAGCTACTTATTTTACTTTCTTGGCTCCACAGTGTCTAACTCCAACGCAACCTTCTTTTTCATTCGTCTGGAAAGAGATGACTCTTTGACTACTAGGTGTTGCTCCATTCTCAAGTATTGGGTAATAGAATTATCCAAATTTATTTCAAGAAAATCTAAACCTATTCCTAGCCAAACGATTGAATTTAACACTAGAACTTGAAAGATAAGAAAAAAGGATATAGTGAAAAGATATCTTACTTCACTAAAAGGTTCCTTCACATCATCTCTCTCAACACTGCTCTCCTGAAATATTTGTCATCATCAGAGAAGATATTAACAAGAAAAAAGACAGCAGAATATGAAAATGAAGCAAATGCATGTTTTTTGACTATTCGTGCATGTAATTACATGCTTAGACAGAGTTAGAAGACAACCTAGAGCAATCTCAATGACTTACATAGTTAGGAAATATGACCATGTCAACATCTTCAGGTATATCTGCTAGAAGTCTCCGTAAAGAATACTCACTAGTTCCAGGCTTCCAGCTGGATGCATTAGCTCATCAGTATCAAGATGAATGATCCAGTCCACGCTAGCTTCCTGTAAAGTTACAAGGCAATGAAGTGGATCAAAAGGTAATCATAACTGGAAACATATACTATGTCCACGTTTCTAGTTTAGAGGTTCAAAAGGTGACTATATGAAGAATGCTTTTAGCCTAATAAAATGAAGGCTAAAATAAGTGGCACTAAGCATATATATCCTGAAATTTCTAAGCTTCCAGTCTGAATATTGATAAAATGAAGGCTAAAGTGTCATAACCTGTTTCTTAGGTTGCACTGAGAAAGTTCAAATGGAAAGATTGTCGGTATCCAGCCAGTACGAAGATTGCAAGCATTGCTGACCAGGAACTGCTCCGAGAGAACGTGGTGTTTGTCATTGGAAGGAACGGACGCTTATACCAGTATAACAAAGTTACTGAACTATGGCATGAGCATTACCAATCTCAACATTTGGTTCTATCAAGATCTCCTGGAATTGCAATGAGGTTTTCTTTACTGTCACTGCAAGGTTCTCTTTTCATGCTTTCGGCAGATGGTGGACTAGTTGAATATAATTGGAAACTGTCCAACGGATGAAATTGGATAGAACACGGAACACCAGATCCAAGTGTCATTCTTGTTGGTTCACCGGGACCATGCTTCACAGGAGCTCATCTGTTCTTAATAGGTTCAGATGGAAAAGTGTATCTAAGGTTCTTGGACGATGGAGCATGGAAATGGAGAAGCTGTGGCTTCCCATATATGGAAAATGAAAAACATGTATCAGATAATCATGATCGTAAAGAAACTTGTACTTCCTATATCTTGTAGATCATTTAGAGAAAATAGAAGAAAACCTCCAAGCCTTAAACAAAAACTGTGACTCCAAGGTTAGTGTTTATTTACAATTCCTCTACTTGCTTCTTGAATATTTGGACTATGTTATACGGACTTTACATCCCTTTGCACAATTTTGATTCCAAACATTCCCAACTACGTGATCTCACTACAAATAGCAGGGAAAAGATGACAACTCCTCTTTCACACACATATTATCAGAAAAGGTTGTGAAGGAGAAAAACTTTCAGAAATTGCCCAAATTTGTGAGAAATATCGAAAGTACCCTACCTGAAACAGAGTCAATGAAGCCAGATGTTCTTCCTCCGAAACAAAGAGGTGATGGGTGACCCACTTCTCGGCGGAGTCATCGCTCCTGACCTACCTGACGATAACCCGCACCACCCCTTCCTCAAAGGCTGAGAAGAAACCTTGTTTTATCTCCATTATCCAAAAACATCAAAAGTCCCAACACTTTTTTCCACCAAACAAGGAGACTTAAGGTTACCATGGATGAAATTTCCAAGTCATAAATCAGATAAACGCATAAGAATGGAGAATTTAGAATAAGCGACTTAGCTAAACTGATTGAGAAGAAACCTTTGAAAGAAATTTAGGGCTTTTGTTTTTTTAGAAATTGGGGGGAAATAGAAAATATGGGGGGAGCTTATTATTTTAGCCAAAAATATGGTAGTACTCTTATTTTCTGAAATTCAGGCAAAAAGTTATTGGAGGGAACTTGTTAGTTTAGCTTATTTTCTAATGAGTATTTATAGGGCACACTTATAAATATTTGGGGAAAAATTTGGCCATAGATTTCCCAAGTAATATTTGGGAAAAAATTTCGCAAATAGTGTTTGTCCATACAATTTGTCATTAGTTGATAAATATTTTTGGCAAATATCTCAAATTTCCCAAATTTCCATTTTATTTAGCTTAAATATTTTTGTGTGTTCATTTCCATCATTGTACCGTATGTTTTAAAAATTAAACTTTCATCTTATATAACTTAAAAATTAAACTTTCATCTTATTTAGCTTAAAAATAAAATGTTCATCTTATTTAGCTTAAAAGTAAGATTTTCATCTTATTTATGCTTAAAAATAAAACTTTCATCTTTTTAGTTTAAAAATAAAACTTTCATCTTATTTAGAATAAAACTTTCATTTTAAGTTTATTAAAAGTAAAATAAAATCTATTATTAAAGTTATCCACATTTTAATTATAGATCAAATATAATTATTAAGTGAGTAATAAAAAATTTAATGAAAAATATGTAATTTAGTAGTAAAGTGAACATTTTAAGAGAAATCAAAATATAAATAAACATAATAATTAAGGTTGTACAGGCGAGTCCCAATTATAGAATCTTTTAATGGATAAAGATAACAAACGGGTCAAGACCCAACCCAATTCAAATTTGCTTGAGTCAAGTCCGGTAATGAGTTATAGAACGGGTCAAAACTCAATCCAACCCAAATTTTACTATGTTTTACTTATTTTATTGTTCTTTTTACAATATTTTAGTACCTAATAAAATTATTATTTTTCTTTATAATGGCTATATATAACATATCAATTTTTTAAGAGAAAATACATAAAAAAAAAACCCTGAACTTGGTTGGATAACTTACTTTAGTACTTAAACTACACAGGCGTTTAAATACCCCCTTAAATTCTTTGAAGTGATTTTTTTTCCACCCTGAGATTATAACACCACTCTCACCCGCCACATCATAGCCACATGAAAATTTTGTATTTTATTTTTATTTTAAAATATTGCTTGAGAGCTTCTCATTGATTATTTTTTTATTATTTTTGCCATTATATATAGTATGATATCAATTATGTGATCTTATTAGTATAAGTATGATATTTTTCATATTTCTAAACAATTTCTTATATCAAATTTAAATATTTATCGGCTTACATTGAAATTTTTATTTACTATTTTTTCATTTTCTTGTTCATATGTAGCGTATTGTGTTAACATTTTGTCATGTGTGTGTTTTTTTAAAAATATTTGTTCACTTATGTCCTTCTATTACTCATCTTTTAATATAGATAAAATTTTAGTTTCTTGCTTTCACAACTCTATTTATTTCTTATCATACTTTTATTTAATTAATCAAGTATTCTACGTGATGATGGAATCTGATTGATGATTGCACTGCACAAACAAAGAAGATTAGTGAAAGAAACAGGGAATACATACATGTTTGAAATATTTTTTATTTGATTTTTTTTTATTTTTTATAAAATAATTTTTAAATTTTGTCATAAAAACATACGTAAGACATTTAGAATTATTCCTTATGATTATATATTATGTTATATATTTATAAAAAATATGTTTATAATTTGTCGATTCCGTTTCGTAATATTTTTATTTTTTAAAAAACAATCAAAACTAATTCAAATAAAATATTATTGGTATTTTAAAATGTAAGTTTAAACGTTTATTTAGGGATAAGATTAGTGAATATTTGAAATTCAAATTTTAAATTGATTATTTAATGGTTGTGGGTTCTTTTAATTTTTTTTGGATTGGAAGTTTTTTCTTTATATTATTAACTAAGGTTTGTTATATGGATATAATTTAATATATTTTAAAAAATGAAAAAAAAAACAACCCCATTTAACGTATGAAGATCCACAATTTTTAAATTATTTTATAAATTTTTTTGATAATCAGTTTTAATTTTTTTTATATTACTAATTTAAAATAAATTTAGAAAAAATAAAAAAGAAACTACCCCATTTAAAAATAAAAAAAATCACTCTTCTTCCTTTTTTTTTTTAATTAACAGTGAGGCCCTTTAAACCTCATTTATTTAAATAAAAAAGAGAATATATCATCAAAACAAAATTTAAAAAAAAAAAAAAAGTTGAAAGAGAATGGCAAAACCAAATTAGGCAACCAAAGAAGGACATAGAAAGTCATCTTCTTCCATCTCTATGCCACCGCCACGGATGATCTCCAAGCACCAGTCGCTCGCCGAATATCAACTTCCCAATGTCGTATCTCTATCATTTCAGCTGCTTCCACACTCAAACTTGACTCCGGAGATCGGAATCTATGGAGACCTCCCAATCTGAGAAAATGCTGCTCTTGGGTGCTGCTATAAAATGCTCCAGGTAAGACTTGAAAAACATTATATATGAACTAGAACTCCTTTTCTCTAGTCTAATCATTGATGGGTTGAATCCCACAAAGAGATTAATACCACCATCTAAATTTAGAACTTTGAATTGGAAAACTAACTCATTGTTGCTTATATGATTTATGGGTTTGCAAAAATTTTGGATTGGATCTGTAGAGGATGTAGATAGGAGCTATCAACAATTGAATACACCACTAAGAACTTCGGAGTCTTGATTTCGTACCACTTTGGACACCCATATGCTCTCACCAGGTGCATGGTACGGTTGGTTACCGAAATAGTTTCAGACTTTAAAAGTTTGCTAAAGTTATGCATCAATTGTAAAATCCTTCATGCTTCTTATCGGTACTTGTATATCTTATTGTTGTGTAGTACTTGCGAACTAGATAATCTAATTAGTACCTGGCGAATCTGTTTGCTTGATTCTTATGTATGGAGTGTTACATTTTCCTAAATTTATTATCTTCTTGGCTGTTGTTGGGACTTCATGGAAAGAATTGAACTCATAATTACCTGCAAAAACAAAAACTAGGTTAGCAAAAAAATCAGCAAGAGTATTTCCCTCCCTGAAGGAGTGTTGTACTCTTATTGATATAGAATTTCTGATTCTATTGATGGAGTTGACCTCCATTGTCACACTCCAAGGTGACTCCCACTCTCCATTAAGAATATTAACCATTGACAAAGAGTCAGTCTCAATAATAATCTGTTGAAAATGTTTGTCTAAACAGTATTGCAGGCTCTCTCTAATTGCAATTGCCTCAACCATCAAGTTAGAAGAATCAACCAACTTCACACCCTTAGCCCCTACTAGATTACGATTATGATCTCTCACACAAAAAGCAGCAGAACTAGGACCAAGATTACCCTTGGAAGCATCTAAGACGGGTAACCCTCCTATCTTTTCTTCCTTGTTTAAAACTATAGTAAAATCACCCCCAATCAACCAAGGCCTATCAATACAATCTGCAACCTGATATAGATCCTCCCACAAGTTCAACCTCTGCATAGCATCACACTTAGCATATACAATTGTTTAATAAAAGCTCTGGGGCTGAGTTTGATTCTTCAAACTCAAATTGAGTTGTTGTTCAGTATCTTTGACAATAGTGATGTCAAAGTCATGATTAGTAAAGATCCATATCTTTTCGTTGCAATTTGAATTGGCTCGTGGCATTTTTATTCTTCTCCTGTATTTATTGATATATCTAACATGCTAAAAAGGCTCAAATAATGCAACAAAAGCAAAGTGGTGAACCTTATGCAACAATTGAACCCTTTGAAAAGCTTGTTGTGACTTCACTGATCTAATATTCCAAATAAAGGCCTCCATCATTAATGAGATATAGCTTTATTTCTCTTTGGTTGAACTCTGATTGGTTGTGTACTCTCACTACTGCCCTGCTTCTTTCCTTTTCTAGTTGTCATCTCTCTCAATCTCGACTATAGGGCTTCAGATTTTTTGGGATCGTGAAGAACAACACCGTACGGGATGTCGAAACGAGAATGATGAGGTTTCACCGGGAACAAGTTCAGAATGTCACTTGGTCTGCCGGTGGTGGCGACGGTGAACTGTGCCGATAACACTGGTGCGAAAAACCTGTACATCATTTCCGTGAGCCTGCTGTCATTGTTCGTCAGCGCAAGCCATTGTGTTAGTTTCGCTCTTTCCGTCCATCACTAGCCAAGGTTCATTTGAGTTCGAGGTCACCAGTGAAGTCGGTTGTGGTGGAATAGCTTATTTCAGCTCGTCATTGTCTCAATCGCTGCTCATAACGAGGTAAATCACTCTTAGCTCTTTTATTGATTCAGTTTGCACTAAATGTTTGATAATGATGTGTTCTTTGATTGGTTCTAAGATTCTCTTACATGATGTGTTTAAGTCTAACTTTTATTCTTAATCTTCATCTTATTTTCATTGAAATTGGTAGTGTAGGTTTCGTTTCTAATATCACTTAGTGTTTATTTTGAAATTATTTCTCTGTCTGTAGTCTTCATAATTCATGGTCACTATGCCTGCCTCATGTTTTAGCTTATTTCACTGGTTCATCATGATATTGTTCTGTTCTTATATTGTTGAAATAGTATTCATGCTTTCGTTATGTGTTTGGAGGGTGCCGAATGAGTTATGCAGTTGCACATTCAACAGATTTTGAAATAAGTTGAATTTTGAGTTTGTACTCTTTAAAGAATGTTCAAACAACTGTTCGTATGTTGTTTTAGGAGAGAAATGTCTTATACATGTCCTCTGCTGTCATACGTTGCTCATTATTTTTTTAGAGTATGAGAGTGTTGGTAGTACACTTCTATAGTATTCTTGATGGTGTTGTAATGAAGCCTTTGACATGTTTGGTATTAAATCAGATTCCTTATGTTAATATTTTCTTACATATGTGTCCAATTTAGTATTAAACATGTGTAGTTTCTTTCCCTATATGAATCCTGTTCTTCATGACTATCATTTGTACTACATCTGTAGTATATTTTTCATGTTACAGTGATATCTAGTTGAGCATGGATTATGAAGCTTAATTGTCCTTATTAATTGTAGTATTAAGTTGATAATAAGCCCCCTAGCTCCTATCTTTGTCTAAATATAAAAATCTCTCTCCTGATTTCAATATGTTCTTTATCTTAGTCATTTACTTGATGTTACTGCTCAATATTGCCATCCTATATATATAGCTTAGTGTGAGCCCATGATCATAAGTTTGAGTGGAAGTAAGTGGATTTTATGTAGTCCTAGAGCAACTTTATAGTTTGAGTTGTAGTGATTGGATTTTATAGATTTTTTTCAGGTTCTAAGTGAAAGTTTATAGTTTTAGTTGAAATAATTGGCTTAAAAATAAAATTTTCATTTTAAGTTTATTAAAGTAAAAGAAAATTTATTAACTTTTCCCTCTAATTTTTCATGCTTTTAACTTTTCCCTCTAATTTTTCTACTACGATAAAATATTCCCTCCTATTAGTAATAGGCCTCCTATTAGTAATAAGAAACTTTTTTTTTAAAAAAAATAACCCTAATCCTGCTTAAAGTCTATATCGCCTCATGCCCTCAACACATTGCTCAAGCAAAGAAATTCAGGGTAACCATCTCCATCCACATGTAATCCTAACGTACTGGTTAAATTTTTGGATGCTCTACCATGAGCAGCCTTTGCATGTGAAAAGCAAAGAAAGAAAAACCACTGGAGTTCAGAAACTATTCTTCTCGACTCCTCTTTTTTCGTATTAGTTTTAAAGATTTCATGTTTTCTTTTGGCTCTGGATATTAATTTTCACGTGTTGTGATCTTGATGGCTACCGTTAGCATCAACATGTAAAGGGTTAAGGAAGCTGCCAAACCTCCCTTTGTCTTGAACTGCTTGTTGCTGTAAATAAACTGCAATGCCTTCCCATTCTCAATTGGGAATTCTCTGCAAAAAATGACAATAATTGATATTCATATAGTTATATAGGAATACATGATCTTTCGAATTATTAAAGGGAAAATAGAAACTTGATGAACACTCCAAGATGCAAAAAAGAACACCACATGGCTATTGGCTACAGTTTAAACAGAACAATAGTTGAATCTAATTACCCTGCTATTAGTATGTTAAGCATGACAATGGTACCTACTGCAATTTCCGCAAGCTCTCCCACCTATAGTAATAATATTTTTACCTGTATGACTGTGACTTTTTTGGGAATCTGCCTGATCCATTTGTTCTTGAGGTGTCTTAGGTCTCTCCTCATTGTTTGTATTATTTTGTTATTCTTCTTTTTTTGAGTTTGCCACTGTTCTTCCTGCTAATTTGGCTCTTCTTCTTGGTAAATCTCTCTTCTGGCATATTCTATATTAGATTTCAGCTAACCTAGGAAGAATGTGAAAGTTTTAGTTTGACAGTCATATGAACAGTTTATTGTATGAACAACAAACCTATAATTGCAGGTAAGTATTGTACTCCCAACAAACCTAGGAAAAATGATACCTAGTTATGGTATGACATTATTTGTTTCATTTCAGTTTTTAAAAGTTTTGTCATTTATATATTGAAACAACAAGAACCAAGTAAATTCTGACATATAATGCAAGACGTCTTATTTGTTAAGTCAGCTTGGTCACTTTGCCTAGTTGACTTCTTTTATCCAGTAATTTAGATGCATCATGTACAAGTCTTGGAGAAGAACCTGTAATGATGTACCATTACCTTTGTCTTCATTGTTCCGTTAGATTCACCTTTTGTCTCTCTTCCTCTTCTCTTTTACTACTTGATTTACTTGAGGTGAGTATATTACCTCAAGTACTAATAATTTCACATGACTAGCCTTCATACATTATATTGATTTGTTGAAATTTAACTATTGATTTGCAGTTTGAAGATTACAAAGAAAGCAACCGTAGTGGAAGAACATTGATATTAATTTCAGGACTCTTTGTGTGGACTTTGCAAGTTAGTATGTGTTTGGTTGTTTTCTTTAATAGTATGGAGGTATTAGTCTTTAATAGTATGAGGGTATAATTCTTGTTTGCTATATGTATAGGTTATATACTTAATGGATAAAAGTTGGATAAATATATTGAATAGGCTTGATCCTTTATATGAGAATGGAGCCAAAGAGTTTCTTCATTTTGCATCATTAGATAGGCCAGATGCATCTGCAATATTGTGTCCATGTCGAAAGTGTCGTAATATGAAATTTGTTCGAAAAGATTTGATTGTTGAACATATTGTGGTTGATGGATTTCTAACTAGTTACACTAGTTGGATTTATCATGGTGAGGAGCTATTTTCATCAAAATTGGTCAATCAGTTAGATAAAGGTGATGAGATGCAAGACATGTTACATGAAGCATTTGGAGTTCCTCCTACATCTTTTGTTGATATGGACACTAGTGCTGAAGGATTTGATGGGTCAAATCAACATAACATGGGTTTTGATAAGAAGACTGAAGAATTCTTTCGCTTACTGAAAGAAGCTGAACGTGAGTTATATCCTGGAAGCAAGTATTCACTACTTTCGTTTCTTGTTCGTCTATTACACTTAAAGTGTCTCAATGGATGGAGTAACAAATCATTTTCCATGCTATTAGAGTTGTTAAAAGATGTGCTTCCAGAAGGTGAAACATTGCCCAAGTCCTTTTATGATTCAAAGAAGATTATTAAAGATTTAGGACTTGAATATAAAAAGATACATGCATGTCCAAATGATTGTATGATTTATTGGAATGAGACGAAAGATAGAACGTCTTGTAAGTTTTGCAAAGCTCCAAGATACAAACAGTTCAAAGGTGCATCAGTTAATTCCAGTTCAGAAACATCAAAAATTCCATCAAAGGTGTTTAGATATTTTCCATTAATACCACGACTTCAAAGACTATTTATGTCGGCTAAAACATCTACTCAGATGAGATGGCATGCCGAAGGTCGCACTAGAGATGGGGTAATGCGACATCCTGCAGACAGTATTGCTTGGAGGAAATTTGATGAAGCGCATACAGACTTTGCTCGAGATCCTCGAAATGTTAGACTTGGATTAGCTTCAGATGGCTTTAGTCCATTTAAGTCTATGTCTATCTCACATAGCACATGGCTTGTTATCTTGATTCCATATAATTTGCCACCATGGTTGTGCATGAAACAACCATATATGATATTATCAACTATTATTGATGGTCTTCGTGCACCAGGTAATGATATTGATGTCTATCTACAACCCTTAGTTGATGAGTGAAAATAATTGTGGGTTGGTGTTGCCACTGATGACATATCAAACAATCACATGTTTCAAATGTGTGCAGCATTGATTTGGACAATTAGTGATTTTCCAAGGTTAGGTAACTTATCAGGATATGGTGTGAAAACTAGATATGCTTGTCCATGTTGTCTTACCAAAACTAAATATACAAGATTGAAAAATGGGCGAAAATATTGTTTCATGTCTCATAGACAATGGTTATCTCATGGACACAAGTTTTTAAAAGATAAAGTGGCATTCAATGGCCATGTGGAGTTAGATGGAGCACCTAAACGGTTGATGGGAATTGAGATTCTTAAGCAATTGAATAATGTTAAAAACAAGTTTGGTAAAGATCTATTGGCCAAATCTCGTAAAAGGAAATGGGATGATGTTGATAAATTGGTGCAAAATATATGGAACAAAAAGAGCATATTTTTTGAGTTGGAATACTGGAAAGACAATATGATTCGTCATAATCTTGATACAATGCATATTGAAATGAATGTCTTTGACAATATATTTTGGACATTATTGAATGTTGATGGAAAAGGAAAACATAATTTAAACTCCCGTTTAGATTTACAAGAGATGGGGATCCGAAAAGCTTTGCTTCCTAAGAAAAAGGCTAATGGAAAATATTATCTTCCTCCTGCATGTTTCACATTGAGTAACACACAAAAAGACATCCTCTTACAAGTGTTAAAAGATGTGAAAGTGCCAGACGGATATGCTTCTAATATCTCAAGTTGTGTTGATCTTAAGCAACACACAATGCATGGGTTGAAGAGTCATGACTGCCATATTTTAATGCAACAACTCCTTCCTATTGCCTTGCGGAATCTCCTGCCAGTGAATGTACTTAAGCCATTGATTGAATTAAGTAATTTCTTTAGGGGCATTTGTTCAAAAGGTCTGAAGATAGGTGACTTAGAAAAACTCCAAGATCGAGTTGCAATAACTCTATGTCATTTGGAGAGAATATTTCCTCCATCTTTCTTTGATATCATGGAACATCTACTTATCCATTTAGCTGAAGAAGCAATGTTGGGAGGACCTTCACAATATCGCTCAATGTGGTTTATCGAACGGTATCATTTTGTTATTTTTTTAATCATACTTACAAGAAATTGTATTTGTATTCTAAAAATTGTCTATTTTAGGTTCTTGCTTTGTCTTAAAAACTACGTAAGGAATAGATGTTATTCAGAAGGTGCTATTGCAGAGGGACGTTGGATAGACGAGTTAATGACGTTTTGCTCATGGTATTTAGATGACGTCGAGACTAAGTCTAATCCACCTTTAAGAAATGATGTTTTATCTAATGAAACGACAGACCAAGAGGGTCGTCGATCAAGTAGAGAGAAAGGATTTAAGCTTGATGACACTACACGTGCTCAAGCCCACAGATATGTTTTATTTAATTCTACATCCACAACTTCATATCGTGAGTAAGTATTAAATCATAATTTATACTTAGTAATTAATTATTAAATAATTTTCTTTCAATTTTTTATTAGATAGTTATGTGTTTTACTTCCGTAGTGAACATATAAAATAAATCAAGAAGGAAAATCCTCGTCTATCAAGACATAATGTGGATCGAATTCATAATGAAAGATTTCAACTATGGTTTAGAAATCATGTAAGTGTCAACTAGCTAAAATATTTTCTCATATATTACTATATATGTAATTATACCTTTTAGATCACATCTTTATTTTTGAATGCTAGGTCGAGAAGATGCATATGGCTGGTGAAAAAATATCCGAGGATATTCAAACTTTAGCTATTGGCCCATTAATACAAGCAAAAAGAATGACTGGATATATATGTGATGGAGTTAGATACTTAACAGAGTCTCGTGATGTTAAGAGATAAACTCAAAATAGTGGTATTATGTTAAAGGCTATCACTCAAAGTTATGCAAGCACAAACGATAAAAATCCCCTATTGGCAGAGGTTTCTTTTATGGAATCCTCACAGACATAATTGAGTTATATTATTCCAAGAATCTCAAGTTTGTATTGTTTAAATGTAAATGGGTGAACAATAGCAAGGGGCTTATTGAGAAAGATGATTATGGATTTACTCTTGTGAATTTTAATCATCTACTCTATACAAGACATCAGTTATCAGATGAACCATTCATCTTTCCTTCTCAAGCTTAACAAGTGTTTTATGTCAATCATCCTATGGAAAAGGAGTGGCGAATGGTTGTTAAACTTAAGCCAAGAGGTTTTTATGATTTAGGTGATGACACACCAACAATTGAGCATAAGGAAGGACATATGGAGTTGTGGCCTGAACAACAATTGGATGACACAATATTTGAAACTGAAGAAGACATTGAATAGGTTAGAGAAGGTGTACCAGGATTAGAAATTGACCCAAAAACTTTGGAAAGAAATGAAGCATATGATGAAGATGACAACATATCTTATGTTTTGTTACTATAGTAGTATAATCACTATTTCAGTACAATTGATTTTTGAACAATAATGACTTTGATGTTTTTACTCTTCATTCAACTATTAAAATCTCATATGTTTATATATCTTATTATTTGACATGATAATTAGATATTATTTTATAATTTTATATAGTAGAAACTACTTTAAATTTGGCAGGATTCATAGCTGCTGAGGAACTTCGTTGAAATGGCAAGAAAAAGACAGAGAAATTCTAGTCAAGGTGAGCTTTTATATGATTCTTCGGAGCAACAAAAACAACAAATTGGAAGTATGTCAATGCCTCAACCGCCCCAAAATTGGCCACAAAATGAAAGAGATGACTCACATGATACAAAAAATCTTCCAGGTATTAAATATCATGATATTTATTCTTCCTTTCATAGTATAAAGTAGTTAGATAATTTTTATATAAATAATAAATTTGCCTCTTTTTATCTTTGATTATTTATAGATTCTAATGAGAGTGAAGAGCAATCTAAGCGAACTAGGGGTCCCACTATGATGCACTCGGGATGGGGGAAAGATGGTGGAAATTTACATATTGAATTGAATGAACATGGTCAAGTTATTGGGTCAGAAGGAACTAGATTGAGTTCAAAACTTGGTGTGCTAGCACGAAATGGCATCTTAGCGCCACTTAATCATAAAGATTGGAGGCTTGTACCTAGTAGGTACAAGGATAGAATATGGGCTCATATCAAGGTTCTTAGTATACACAAAACCTATATACTAAGATGTTTTTGTTTTTATATTTTATTTTATAAATGAGTTGTGTATTAAATATATGTACAGGAAAATACTGACGCAACTGATGACATGAAGCGCATACTGATGATGTCATTTGGATCTAAATGGAAAGAATCAAAGCATGAAGCAAAAATTATTGGATATGACCCATATAACACTGATATTGAGCGTTTAGCGCATTGTCCAGATAGAGTTGAAGAAGATCAGTGGCGTTCATTAGTTCATTATTGGAGCTCAAAAGAAGCAAAGGTATGTGCTAGATTTCTATTTCTGCATTTGCTCTACTAAATGAGAATTTCATAGAAGTTGTCATAAATTATTAAAGTTGTGTTTTCCCTGATTATACTTCTTATTGTAGAACAACTAGAAGTTCTTTCTGATTTGTCCCTTTCTTCTAATTGGCAGAAATAATGTTGTTGTACATGTCCAGTTTGCCAACCTGCACAAAATGTTATTGTATAGAAATTGATTGCACTTTGTGAAACTCAACTATGCTGCTTTTTTATATTTTTTCTTGGCTATTTCTTTTATATATTCAAGATTGCGCATGTCCTCTTATATATTGTTGTGTTCAAATTTCTAGAAAAAGAGTGAGAGAAACAAAGAAAGTCGAAAAAAATTGACTATGCCACACACATCAGGGAGAAAAAGTCATTCTCAAATTATAAACGATGTACGAAGTAATCACTATTTATTTTCCATAATTTATATATTAAATAATACTTATCATGAATATTTAATGTCAATCTCTTACTATTCAAACAGATGACAAAGATGAATAATGGTGTAAAGCCAACTCGTATTGAGGTGTTCAAAAAAACTCACATTAGAGCGAATAAACAACCAGTAAATGAGATAGCTGGTGAAGTTATGGTAAACTCTTACTCTTTACAAATATATAGGTACTTTCTTTCTATTACAATTTTTTTTAAAACTTCTCATTACTTTACCTTTCTTTCAAAAAGAAACAAATGGATGATCTTGCCGAGGTGTATCCTGAGTTGAATGTCCCTGGAAGTGCTCCTAATGATGTGTACTCCCAAGTAATGGGATCAGACACTCATGGAATTGTCCGAACTCTAGGAAAAGGAGCATCTCCTAGCTTAGTATATGGCCCCGCATATAAACGATCTCAAGCTGAAAAAAGAGATTTTGATACAAGGGTTGAGATGAAAGTTCAAAAAGCTACCGCAGCTATGAAAATTGAGATGACAGAGAAGATGTATGAAGCAAAAAAAGAAATGGAAGTGATGGATAAAAAGAGAATAACAAAGTGATGGAGAGAAAATTATCGGAAGCAAAAATGGATATGGAAGAAATTATAGCGGATAAAGTGAAGGAAGGAATACAAGCATATATAGAGTCTTTGGGAATTAATATTGATGCAAATTTAAAATCAGAGCAGGTGAAATAATTGTGTTGCTCACAAAAAATTACTTTTTTTAGATGAAAACTTAGTTTCTCTTAATTATAATAGTCTTCCTCTTTTGCAATAGGTTCCTGATAACCCACTTGAAGATTGTCAACAACCATCATCACTTGTTGCAGGTGTTCACACAAGAAAGGTTAGAGAAAATTTCATTAAAATTTTGAATTTTATTTTAATTGCGAAAATCCCAACATTTATATGATCATGAGATCAACCAATTCCTCTTTCTTGTTTAATATGGATTAATCGACAAACTGTTAATTGCGTGTCATGTACACATAAATAGTCTAAGTGATCATCTTTTTCTTTTGGTTGTTGTTGTTGTTGTTATTTTTTAGTTGGTATAGAGAAATAAATTGTGTTAATTTATCATATTATTTCTAGTTTTCACCACAAAAGCTAAAACGCCTAATCGTACACACTCCAAATAGAAGCCTCAAAACCCGAACCAAACATCATTCTAAACCAAAAGGACCCAACTATAGCTGATGGAACTGACGGAATTTTGATCCGACATCAGAATCTTCGGATGTTGACAAAAGTCAACTCTTTCATGCATTAAGCCTCCAAAATTGAAAAACTTGCACCAAAGACTATGTGTCCTGATCATACTCATCCTCAGAATGTATCATTTCATAATCTGTATTTATGGTGTTGCTATGTTCATATTGACCAACTTGAACCTGTACCTCTTGCCCCTTATTCTCTTTTGTCCCTGCTGCTTGTTGTTGCCTTCTTTTGATCGCATCTCTCTTCTTTTCTCTTAGTTTGCCCTGAGATTTGTTGTTGATAGTTTGCGCTTGCTTTGTGCCCCCACTATCTTGTATGTTCTGCTCCTATTCTCTCTAATGAACATTCTTTTTTTTTTATTCTTTTTTTGAGTATTATGAGAAGTATTAAGATTACCCTGTTGATCATTTTGTTTACTGTGTCCCTGACCGGAAACCTTTCCCTGATGGATGAGTTGATTGTGCTCGTTCTCTTGTGTGGTCTGATGAGAAGTGGTAGTAGAATCTCTAGGGTCTTTCTTAGGATAAGTGTGTAAATTCTCATGTATATCATGATGAACCCCCCTTTGGATACGCCTTCCTACAAGTTAGTAAAATTCTCCTTCAACCCTCCATCCAACACTCCAACAGCTTCCACAACAGTTAAACAATTATCTAAAGAGGTGAGGGGTAATGGGAGCATTGATTCAATACCTGTGATCTTAGAGGTCTTTGTATTTCCTTCTTTGTCCATGCCTACAAGTACATTAGGCATAGAGAGAGGATTTTGGGATATAGGAGTTGGTAACACATAATCGGTTTAAAATGTAGGCACTAGATCAGGACCATTTATTATTGTAGTGATGAGGTGCTTTCCTAAATCTGCCAACTCCCACGTCATACAGGCAGCTGCACAACACTAACACAGTAACGATAAAAGAAGGAAAAACACATCAGGACATTGGAATTCATAGCCAAAGATGTAAGAGATGCTAATTTATCAAGTAGACACTAGAAATGTATCCAATATTAAAATTGTAGGTACGACTCAAAATGGAAAAGAAACTATGATATTATACAACCTCAACATATCCAAAATCATTAGAGTAGCACTTCTAGAACACAGGTCATTTACTCAATTTTATAAATACCAAAAAATCAAAATGACAGAATCAACAGATCACCACACGAATAAAGATAGAATAACTGGTGCAAATAGTTTAGAGTACTAAACTACTAATAGAGCATAAAAAGAAGTATAAAGTCTAAACCAGGTAGAAGAGTCACTTCCTTCCTTATATAGGACCACAGTCAAGTAAAGGAGATTGAAGATTTCACTT
This sequence comes from Solanum stenotomum, assembly GCF_019186545.1. Lineage (NCBI taxonomy): Eukaryota > Viridiplantae > Streptophyta > Magnoliopsida > Solanales > Solanaceae > Solanum > Solanum stenotomum. Next base: position 17,182,988 of record NC_064285.1, read on the forward strand.
TCTTCCTGGTCAAGGGATAGAGATGTGGACTTTTTCAAGGATTTCACTTGTTTGCCTGTGTTTTCCCAGCCGCTGCCTTGTCTTCATTATGATTTTTGCCTGTACCTGGACTGTTTGGCAGATCTGGTTCAACAAGATCAATATAAGAGCTATGTGTAATAATATTTTTACCTGTATGACTGACTTTTCTGGGAATTGCTTGTGCAGCTTCAGTTAAGTTTGTTTAATATTCCTATGCTTAACTCTATATACTTAAATATGAGTCTAATCTATGTTAGCAGACCTAACCAACAGTTGCTGAGAATGTGCTAACCAAAGTTGGCTTTATCCTTCAAGAGTACCAATTTGGTGAAGTACTTTGCCTCTGGGCTACTTCAATTATTATATTCAAAAAGAAGATATTAGTTGTTGCTAAAGCATTTCTGATGCAAAATACCTTGTCTAAATTTCCAAAAATTATGAACCAATTACAATTTGAAGTTGCAGATGCCTGATGGTTACCTGTGCTTTACATAGAGCTTTACTTAGGGTCGATTACAATTCTTTGATTGACTTTTGTTGTCCTTTGCCTACTCTCTTTTTGATTCTTTGACTCTATGCGTGAAGTCAAGTCATGGTGTAGCTATTGTTTTTCTTTATCATTGGTTCAATTAGTCGGGATGTACGAACTTGGTTGCCCTTCAAATGATAGACAGTTCGTCACATAATATTAATTGTGTTGTTGCAATAGCTTTGGTTCTTCTTTAATACTAATTATTAGCTTGCTGTTATCTCTTGAATCTATTGGATTATGGTAAAATAATCTCTACAACGTAGGACGAGACACCTTCACAAACATTAGTCATTGTCCTCGTATATGTTTGAGCTTCTAATCCAGGTCCAATTGAAAAGGAAGATAATTTAGTTCTGCTTCAGGAATTGTTGATGAGTAATTCACTTTTCTCAATACAAACATATAAGCTGCTTTGTTTGGGTATTTTAAACCACATAAATAATGAACATAATCCTCGGGTTTGATGTCATAGATTAAGCATGGATCACCTCATGTGCTGCTGGAACAACCTGTGGTTCGTCAGAGATATTGAACCCTCGCAATTCATCGTTCATGAGTATCATTCCAGCACCACTAGCATCCTTCACATGATGTCCCTTATCAATTCTAGTAACATTACCATCAGATATACACAATACAAATTTTCCTTTGACATTCATATTCTCCAGTGCCTCTGCGCTGCAAAATGCATCATTGACATTTCTAATCAGTGGTAACAGTGTCTCGGAGAAGTCTTTGGGTTGGAATCCTGATTCCCCATCAATTTCTTTTCCATCACCAAGACATACTGTGGCTCTTAGTTTTCTATCAGTAGTGCTTGCACCAACGGCGAGAAGCCATGGATCTCAATTATTTACAGTGCCTGGTAGTGGACCTGTATTGCCAGCTGAACAACTAACAATTAATTTGTTGATTCTCTTGTTGCTTTTTTTTATTTTCCTTCCGGAAAAATTGGCACACTTATGTATTCAATAAAATGTTAAGTTTTGTATTTCATAAAGTATCAAAATAATCAATTTAATGTTTTTTCTCAGGCTAACATGATCAAGAAGACTGGAACTAGCGTAGTTGGCACAAATAAAAAGAAGTGGGTATGTTTGAAAAAAACTACAAGATGTTTCTTTTCTTTCAAAAGGAGGAAAATTTCATGTATATAATTACTGCTTTTGCATCAATTCCTTAATATTTTTGTTTTTAGAAAAATTCAATTAGTCATTTTTGATATCCCAATTTGTTCTAGTTAATGGGGATCTAATTTCTATTATCATATAGTTATAAATTTTCTTATGTGCATTTCTTGTGCAGAATTTTTAAGGAAATTGAGGTCAAGTATCAACTTCAACATGCTCGACTTTTGGATTGATGATTTCATAAAGATTTATTGCAAATTTACTGGAGATTTTAATTCCATTTGAATTAGAAATTAATTAGTTGGTTTTATGTTGAGATTATTACATTTAGTTAGATCTCAATTTTACTTGAGATAGAAAAGATAATTTGTTTTGACATTGTTTACTTTTACAGGAAACTTATTATGTTGCTATTTTGTTCTTTGATTATAATATTAGAAAATATTTTCTTTATATAATATTTCTTGCTTATCATGAAGAAGATAGTTTTGAATGCACAAATTGTTTGTATGTATTTGTGTCTTGAGAAAAACTATATATAGATTTTTTTGGGATCTTTAAAGAAGCTTGGTAGCGACATTAGAATATTAATATGACATTTAGCAAAATATAAAATAATGTCACCAATTTTTATGACATTTAATAATAGTATTTGTTGACATTAACTAGAGTGTCAGAAATTTCAATGTGACATTTTATAAATGTCACAAGTGTCTTGAAATTTGTTTTCCCAACATTTAATCTAAATGTCAGAAAGTTTAAGTGACATTTCATAAATGTCATTTATCTCATATCAACATTTACTTAAATGTCAAAAATAAATGTCATATATTTCATACTGACATTTACATAAACGTCAAAAATAAATGTCATATATCTCATACCAACCTTTATCTAATTATCGAAAATAAATGTCATATATATCTCATATCGACATTTACCAAAATGTCGAAAATAAATGTCATATATCTGATACTGACATTTACCTAAATGTCGAAAATAAATGTCATATATCTCATACTGACATTCACCTTAATGTCAAAAATAAATGTCATATTTCTTATCGGCATTCATATAAATGTCAACAAATAAATGTCGTAATAATCTTACCAACATTTACATATATGTTGCAAAGTAAATGACGCAAATTCTTTCAACATTTACCTAAATGTCACAAAATAAATGTCACAAAATCTTCCCGACAATTACCTAAATGTCGAAAAAATCCCCGACACTAAAATTTACGACATTTGGTCCAAATGTAAAATAAATGTCGGTAAACAAATTTGTGACATTTAAACATCATAATACGACATTTAGAAAATTTCGTTGTATCTCCACTTTCTTGTAGTGTGATGTATGGGCTATGACCAATCTCATTCTATTGTATTAGATGGCTATTGAGACAAAGTGTTTTAGACTTCCACTTTCCTTTATAAAATGTTGGACTGGAAATGTTGTCTTTACTTCTTCTGTTTTATTTCCTATGTTATGAATGCTAAGTGGCTTGTGTGGGGCCTCTCAGGGTCATATACACCATGTTACATCTAGGGTGTACCCCTAGGTCGTGAAAAACTTGGTAATAAGAGCACAAGCTTTAGAATGGTCCTATGATGTCTCATAAGCGATGTCGAGTAGAGTCTTGTTCATGAGTGTGAAACGCACCACATTTATGAATAAGAGGCTATATGATGTTTAGGAAAATACACTTATTTCATTACTCTAAAGTCGTGTGATATAGTGTAACTCTAGGTGTCTTTCTCTCCTAACCCCTATTTATCTTTTTTAGAATATACTTCCACGAAGAAATCCCGTGAGAATGAATAGGAATATTCGTGAAAATGTGAGACAAGAGGTTCCCCAAGTGTCGGTCAACCCTTTGGCCGAGAAAGTGACTAATGATGAGTTTCGAATTGCATTTTATGCATTAGCCCAATTTGTGATGGCTCAAGAAAATAGGGAAGTTGTGGCTCCCGTGAACCCAAATGTGGGTTCGACGACAACTAGAGTGAGGGACTTTATTAGGATGAATCCTTTGGAATTTTATGGGTCCAAAGTTGAGGAAGATCCTCATCTGTTCATTGATGAGGAGTATAAGGTGTTGATGATTATGTGAGTGACACCAGTGGAAAAGGCGAAATTGGACGGTTATTAACTTAAGGGTGTTGCTCAAGTTTGGTTCAACCAATGGAAAGAAGAGAGGACAGTTGATAAAGGTCCTATTGATTGGGAGAAATTTAAGGTTGCTTTTATCGATATTGTCTTTCCTATTGAGATGAGAGAGGCAAAGGTACTAGATTTCATTAACCTTTGCCAAGGAGATATGAGTGTGAATGAGTATGCTTTGAAATCCACACAAATTGTCTAAATATGCTCCGACTATGGTTGGCAATCTAAGGGCAATGATGAGTATGTTTGTATCGGGTGCTTCCGACTTAGTGGTCAAAAAATGCCTAACCGCCATGCTTCTTAAGGAGGAAATCTTTCTCAAGGTAAGGGTGGTAGTGAGCAAATATGTCCCGAGTGAAAGAAATGTGGGAGAAGACATGAGGGTAAATGTCTAACCGGTTCTAATGCTTGCTTTGGGTGTGGAAAGAGTGGCCACAAGAAAAGAGATTGTACAATCCTTACTTCTAAGGGAAGGGATAGTAGGAAAGATCAAACTCAAAAAGATCACGAGGGTTCCCCGAATGCGGTAATTGGTAAGTTAAGGTTTTTTAGCTTGTGGTTATGTATTGCTTATTGTTGAGTGTTTCATTGGATATGGTAAGACTCCATGTATGGAGATTGTGTTTGGAGTAATTCTTAAAATCCTTATGGAAACTTCTTAAGTGTTTACTTGTATCAATGGTTTAGTGGTTGTTAAGACGTTTGTGTTACGTTTAGATTGAAGGAGTTGGATTTGAAAATAATAGTGGGTATTGCTCTTTAGTGGGAGATAGTGTGCTTCATGGTTGGTATGTGAGTAGAACTATATTGGTTTTGGAAGAGTTACTTGTTATGGTTCTGTGCGTGAAAGTTCGAAGGCGATGTGATGTCTTAGTATCCCTATCTATCCTTTCCTTCTATATTCAAGTCTAGCTTGAGGTCTTAGCCCTCATGGTTCACTCTTTAGGATTCTTGTGTCTTAGTTATTCTTATGTTTCCTCATGTATGCATGCTCATGGAAAATTTGATTTGGCTTACTTGATTGCTTCATGATTATGTGCATTTCAGTATGAGTTGCATATAGACCTTATGAAAAGATATTTTGAATATGCTTTAGCTTGGAGATGAAGTTTCCTCCTTTGATATGTCCTTTATGTGATTGCATTCATCATGGGCTGCTAGTCTTGAGTCTTTTCCTTTACGAGGTGTCTAGAATTCTATTCGAGGATGAATGCTCCTAAGGGAGAGATAATGTAACACCCCGAATTTAGAGAAGGGAAAATATTCACTTCATAGTCGATTTGGTGAAGTAAGTCGATAACGCCGAGTCGACTTGGCGATCCGCTGAGTTGACTTGGCCATCTGTTGAGTAGAGTCCTCACCTTTTTGGCTTGATTTCAACTTCCAGTGTTCTGGATCTTTAGGCGAGCTAAGTCGAGCTCGCCGTTTCATTCGGAGTGTCGCCAAAGTCGAATCCCCATCGTCTAGGTGACTTAGCCCCCAAGCTGACTTACAGTAATTTTCGATGAGCTAAAGGCTCACTTGGCGAGTCGCCGAGTGGCCTTTGGCGAGCTCCAGCATGCCTTGTTTTCAGTTTTTAATTCAGGGCCTTAAAAGTCTTTTTAGATTATTTAATTCGATACTACGTCGTTTTACCTTTCACCTAGAAACCTATATAAGTATTTTACCCCCAATTTTCCCCAACATAAAATCATTCTTCTAAGAATTCAAAAGAAAACCAAAGTTCTTCCTCTCCAAAATATCTCTCTCTAGAAACTTGAAGAAGAAGAAGAGTTCAATCTAGGGTTTCAAGGCAAGCCTCCATTTTCACCATTGAAAATAAGCATTTGGCTTTGAGGTATGATAGTTTTCATCCATGGAGTTCCCACATTCTCATATTTTCAAAGTTAGAAATCCCCAATTAAGTTAGGGTTTTCTTCAATTGCAATGGATTCTCTTCATTATTGATTTAAATGATTGAATTATGATCTCTTATGAATGACTTGATGAACTACTATAATTTTGTGATGATTTCCCCATGAAACCACGTAAATCCCATATTTTCCCAATTATGATGATATGATGTGGGTCTTTGCTTATGAAAGAGAAGTTTTATGAAATCAAGCATGAAGTGATGGAATCACATGAATTTATGATGAAATCCATATCTAATCCTTGTTTTCTAGATGTGGTGATTGAAAGTAGGTTTTGAACCTTGAAAGGTGAATTATGATATTATGTATGTTCTTATGAAACTTATGTAAATGATTTAAGGATGTTTGAGATTAAAGTATCAATGATGATGTTATTGTTGTTTTGTTGAAAGGAGTTTCTCATGAACACATGGAAGTATGATTGTGAAAGGTCTTCTCACCTAATTGAATCAAAGATAAAGAACTATCCTAATGAAACATAGCTTGTATTGGATACTTAATTGTACCTTTCCATGGATATCTTGGATTGGATACTAATTGTTCCTTTCCATGGATATCTTGGATTGGATACTTATTTGTACCTTTCCATGGATAGGTTGGATTGGATACTTAATTGTACCTTTCCATGAAAAGCTTGGATTGGATACCTAATTGTACCTTTCCATGGATGTATTATGACTTAACTTGGATTGGCAAGATGACGTGCCCTTCCATGGATAATAAGAACAAGTTAAGAAAATAACTACTTCCCACATAACTAATGAACTAAGGTTACTTCAAGAAGTATCTCATATGTGTTCAAAGGTTTTAAAGATGTTAGCTTGCATTGACCATGTTTTATTACTTATGCTTTCTAAACTTCTTATATCATGTTTTAACTTGGTCAATTGCATGTCATGAAATGTCTCGTTTTAGCACGATTTAAATGTTTTATACATGGCTATCATACTTGGTACATTGTTTTTGTACTAACACATACTCTTGCCTATATTTCCCCAAATGTATGGTCCAATATTCAGGGTTCTCAGTTTCGTGGCTAGAGGTTGACTTGGTTGATTTCTGAGCTTGGTGAGTCCTCATGCTTCGAGGATGAATTTTCATTGTTCCTAGTTTCCTTCTTATTTTCAGTTTTGAACATGATGTATGGTCTAGACCCAATCTCATTATATTGTATTTGTCATGCCCCGAGCCTACACCCTGGGTGAGACTGGCACTCGGAGACCATTTCTGGCCCCAAGTGAACCCTTGGCCTGGCTTACTTAACTCAGCGGAAGACTTAACTCAATGAAACAGTCTCAAATAATAACTTAAAGAATAATAAGTTGTCCAAAATGACACTTAAGTCTTAAACAACACCTGAAAGATAAAGAAAGACATCTCAACTAATAACTATCTGACTGTCTATGAAGCCTCTAAAATACTGAGATGGATGTTAGGACAAACCCCACAACATCCTAATAAATGAAAGACTAAAAGCGAATAAAAGAGTCCTCCGGAATGCAAGGAGGCTCACTACTGACTCTGAGCTGCTCACTTGGATCAACGAGGTGCTGGATGCTGATCTTGGCTACCTGCGTCTACATCATAATAAGATGCAGGCCAACTGACATTAGTACATTGAATGTACTAGTATGCGAGTTGGAATGCTAAACCACACATAGGCTAGAAGGGATCTGAAAGAAACTGAATAACTTACCTGCTCACTCAACTCAACCTGACTGACTCATTTCAATATAGAGTAATTTAAAGCAAGTGAAATATAAAGAAAAGTTGTTTAAAACATGTTATAAACTTTGTGTGTATGCAAAGATACAATAAATCTGAGATGTATGTAGAAATACAAATGACCTGATGTATATAGAAATACAATAACTGATGTGAGAGTTTCTCTAACCGACAACCATCACATAAGAGCTACAGTGATGATACAACGATCAACCTCACGCTGCCAGAGCATTCTATACCCGGCCAAAGGTACAGAACCTAAAGTGCCTAATGGATCCACTAGTCTATCTTGAAAAGGATTTATCTAAAAAAAGTATGATCATTTTCTACCAATGGTGGCTACATGGTTCTATGAGGGTTGTGGGGTCTTTGAACGCTCCCTCAATTCGGTGCTCAATACTACTCCCAAAAACTTAGCTCAAAGTCTATCTTGGAAATCTCAGTTCCCCTGTTTGCTTCATTTAGAAAGCTATTACTCTTTTCTGAAAACTAGCCCGAAGGCTCTTTGGAAATCTCAGTTTCCGTTCTTATTTAAATGTGAAAACATTTTAAATCTCTTTGGGAATACTTAGTCCTCATATACTTTTGAAGAAATGAACTTCAAACTTTACTCTTTACTCTTTACTCAACTTGAACTTTAAGTCTTAAAACAAAGTTAAAACATTTGGAAAAGACTTTTGGAAAACTCAAAGAACTCATCTNTTGTGTGTATGCAAAGATACAATAAATCTGAGATGTATGTAGAAATACAAATGACTTGATGTATATAGAAATACAATAACTGCTGTGGGAGTTTCTCTAACCGACAACCATCACATAAGAGCTACAGTGATGATACAACGATCAACCTCACGCTGCCAAAGCATTTTATACCCGGCCAAAGGTACAGAACCTAAACTGCCTAATGGATCCACTAGTCTATCTTGAAAAGGATTCATCTAAAAAAAGTATGATCCTTTTCTACCAATGGTGGCTACATGGTTCTATGAGGGTTGTGGGGTCTTTGAACGCTCCCTCAATTCAGTGCTCAATACTACTCCCAAAAACTTAGCTCAAAGTCTATCTTGGAAATCTCAGTTCCCCTGCTTGCTTCATTTAGAAAGCTATTACTCTTTTCTGAAAACTAGCCCGAAGGCTCTTTGGAAATCTCAGTTTCCGTTCTTATTTAAATGTGAAAACATTTTAAATCTCTTTGGGAATACTTAGTCCTCATATACTTTTGAAGAAATGAACTTCAAACTTTACTCTTTACTCTTTACTCAACTTGAACTTTAAGTCTTAAAACAAAGTTAAAACATTTGGAAAAGACTTTTGGAAAACTCAAAGAACTCATCTTGACTTGACTCTTACTTCTCTTGACTTTGCTCTTAACTTTCCTTGAATTGGATTATGGATTCAAGGTTCATTATCTCATGCTTATGGATGATTTCATTATGTTTAGATGTATTTTAGAATGTTAGAATCAACTAAGAAACATAGGTACATCACTTAGAAACACGTATGAGAAGGTGGGGAATGAATGGGGAGAACTGGCGTCTCTGGCGCTATGAGAGGCATGGGGCGCCAGGCCCCAAACCTCTGAGATCTGGGTGGGGCGCTCTGGCTGAGGCGACGCGAGAGAACATTTTGGGGGGCGCTGAGAGGCGCGACGCCCCAACCCCTGTACCCAGGTGTTCTCGACTTTTCTCCTCCGTTTTTCATCTCTAAACCCTCCAAACTTCCATGATACTTTCCCCAAACCCCTAGGATCAATTGTACCCTCAATAAACAACCAATCTAACTCGCAAAACAACCCGGAAATAGGAATCAATTCAACACTAGGCATTCAACAATCAACCCACAAGAATTCAACAATGTTCTTCAAGAACTTCACTTTCTTAACATTCAAACAACTCCAATTTCGCTGAATTAAAACAAGCTAGTGTGTGGGTGAACTAACCCAACACGAAATAAATCTCACATACCTTAATAGGGATCACCCCCGATGAATTCCACTCGCAATCTTGAATGATCTTGGCTAATTCTTGCCTTCTTCTCCCGTTCTTTCCTTCTTTTTTTCTTCTCCAAGCCCTAAGCGTAGTCTAACTTTTCAAAAGTGAATTAAGTTCTGTTTTTACCCCTATAAATCCCTAAAAACGAGTTAGAAAATTAATTAGAGAAAAGACTACATTGCCCTTCCCTAAATCCGGATTGAAACTTTCCTCGATCCAACAACCCAACTTCCGGAAGGCATATCTCACTCATATGATGTTGAAATCGTGCAATCTCGGCGACGTTGTCAAGATCTCTCCAAGGGATTTCCAAACATGTCAAGATCTGATTCTAACTTCTCCTGAGCTAGGAGTTATGGCCGTTTGAAAATGGCCAAAACTCACTTTCTTAACTTAGACAATTTTCCACATTTCCTTATTCTTTCCAAAAATCAATATTTTCGTATTTTAACTCTTTATAGTCATTTCTAGGTGCGAGATGTTACAATATATCCCCCTTGGGAACATTCGTCCCCAAATGAGCTTTATTTCACTAAGCTAAGGGTAGCAACATCAAGTTCAACACTCAACAAGCAAACACATGTAACAATAAGCATACTCATAATTTAGCTAGTACTAAGAAGATGATTAGTACCTTAATCTTAATTTTCTCCGGATTGAAAGAGATGTGGATATCTCTTCTTCATATCCTCTTCAGCTTCCCAAGTAGCTTCTTCAACAAATTGGTTCCTCCAAAGGACTTTGACTGATGCGACCTCCTTTGTTCTCAACTTGCGAACTTGGCGATCTAAAATATGGACCGGAATCTCCTCTAAGATAAATTATCCTTAATCCCAACATTTTTAGTTTGCAATATCAATGAAGGATCTCCCATGCACTTCTTCAACATAGAGATGTGAAATATCGGATGAACCGCCGCTAATTCCTGTGGTAGCTCCAACTCGTAAGCTGCACTGCCAATCCTCTTAGCTATGAGATAATGTCTAATATACCGGGGACTAAGCTTCCCCTTCTTACCAAACCTCATAACACCCTTCATGGGTGAAACTTCAAATATACCCAATCATCTACTTCGAACTCTATCGCCTTTCTCCTAACATCAGTGTAGGATTTCTGACGACTTTGTGCTGTTTTCAATCTCTCTTGAATTACTCTCACTTTCTCTACAGCTTGATGAACTAAATCTGGTCCTATGAACCCTGCTTCACCAACTTCAAACCATCCAATAGGAGATCTGCATCTTCTCCCATAAAGAGCTTCATATAGAGCCATCTGGATGCTAGAATGATAACTGTTGTTGTAAGAGAATTCAATGAGAGGTATGTGATTATCCTAATTACCCTTGAAATCAATCACGCAAGATCTCAACATATCTTCTAAGGTCTGAATAGTGCACTCTGCTTGCCCGTCAGTTTGAGGATGAAAGGCAGTTCTCAAGTTCACCTTTGAGCCTAAACCTTTCTGGAAAGATTTCCAAAATTGTGCACCTCTATCTGAAATAATAGAGATTGGAACTCCATGAAGTCTTACCACCTCCTGAATATAAAGCTTAGCATAATCTTCTGCTGAGTTGGTAGTTTTCATCGGCAAAAAGTGGGCTGATTTTGTCATTCTGTCGACAATCACCCAAATAGAATCATGTTGCCTGCGAGACCTTGGTAACCCTGTGATGAAGTCCATATTAATCATCTCCGACTTCCATTCTGGAAGTTCTATATTTTGAGCAAAACCACCAGGCTTTTGGTGCTCTACTTTCACTTGTTGGCAATTTGGACACTTAGAACCAAATTCAGAAATGTCCTTCTTCATACCATTCCACTAATATACTTCTCTCAAATCACGGTACATTTTGGTGGAACCCGGACGGATGGAATATCTGGAGCTATGAGCTTCCTCCATGATTCTCCCTTGAAGTTCATCCACCATTGGTACACACAATCTACCTTGGTATTTCAACACACTATCTCCCCCTTATTCAAAAATTAATACTCTTTGTTTTTGAACATTTGCCTTCAAGTCAAGCAAATTGGGGTCTTGGTCTTGCTTTTCCTTCACTCTTGACACTAGTGATAATTCTGTCCCGTTCGTCACCACTATTCCTCCTTCTGTGGAATCCATAAGTCTGACTCCTAAGCGTGCAAGTCTGTGCACATCTTTGGCTAACTCCTTCTTTTCTTCCTCAACATGGGTGGTACTACCCATAGATAACCTGCTTAAAGCATCAGCAACCACATTAGCCTTAACTGGGTGGTAAAGAATACTTATGTCATAATCTTTGAGTAATTCCAACCACCTCATTTGTCTGAGATTGAGCTCTTTCTGAGTGAACACATATTGCAAGCTCTTGTGATCAATGAATATATCAATATGAATACCATACAAGTAGTGTCGCCAAATCTTTAAGGCGAAAACTACCGCAGCCAACTCTAAGTCATGGGTTGGATAATTTTTCTGATGAACCTTCAACTGTTTGGAGGCATAGGCTATCACCTTTCCATTCTGCATTAACACAACCCAAACCAACTTTGGATGCATCACAGGACACCACAAAACCTTGAGTACCCTCTGGTAAGGTCAAAACTGGGGCACTAGTCAACCTCTTCTTCAATTCCTGAAAACTTTTCTCACAAGCTTCAAACCATCGAAACTTCACTATTTTCTGAGTCAACTTCGTCAAAGGAGACAAAATTGACGAGAAACCCTCAACAAATCTCCTATAATACCCAGCCAAGCCCAAGAAACTCCTAATATCAGTTGAAGATGTGGGTCTAGGCCAATTCTACACTGCCTCAATTTTCTGAGTATTAACTCTAATACCATCACCGGAAATAATATGGCCCAGAAATGCCACAGACTCAAGCCAAAACTCACACTTAGAGAACTTGGCATACAACTCTCTATCTTTCAAAGTCTGAAGAACTATTCTGAGATGACTAGCATGATCTTCTTTATTCCTTGAATAGATTAGTATGTCATCAATGAAGACGATAACAAATATATCTAAATAAGGTTTGAAGACCCTGTTCATAAAATCCATGAACGCTGCTGGTGCATTGGTCAAACCAAAGGACATGACCAAGAACTCATAATGACCATATCTAATCCTGAATGTTATCTTTGGAATGCCACATTCCCTAACTTTCAAGTGATAGTAGCCTGATCTGAGATCAATTTTCGAAAAACAGGTGGTACCCTGAAGTTAATCAAATAAATCATCTATCCTTGGAAGAGGATACTTATTCTTGATGGTAACCTTATTTAATTGACGGTAATCTATACACATCCTACGGGAACCATCTTTCTTTCTCACAAACAAGACCGGAGCGCCCCAAGGTGAGACACTTGGTCGAATGAAACCCTTATCTAATAGATCTTTTAACTGCTTTTTCAACTCTTTCAACTCTGCTGGTGCCATTATGTATGGCAGAATAGACATAGGACGAGTATATGGAATGATGTCTATGCTGAAGTCTATTTCTCTCTTAGGAGGGACTCCAGGTAGATCATCAGGAAAAACTTCTGGAAACTCTCTTACTATAGGAACTGACTGAAAATGAGGTATCTCAACACTAGAGTCATTATCTCGGACTAAGTGACAGACACAACCCTTCGAAACTAACTTTCTTGCCTTAAGGTATGAAATGAAACGACCCTTAGGCACTGCTGAACTACGACTCCACTCTATAACCGGCTCATTAGGAATCTGAAACTTGACAACTCGAGTTCTGCAATCTATGGAGGCATAACACGCATGAAGCCAGTCCATACCAAGAATGACATCAAAGTCTACCATGTCTAACTCAATTAAATCAGCCATGGTACCCTTGTGATTGACAGAAATGGGACAATCACGATAGACTCTCTCTGCTAGAATGGACTCACCAACAGGTGTGGAAACACTGAATGGTTCACTAAGTTTCTCAAGAAGAATTTCAAACTTATTTGCAACATAAGGAGTTACAAAAGACAAACTTGCTCATGGGTCTAGCAAAGCATAAACATCAAAAGTAAAGACTTTGATCATACAGTGACAACATCTGGAGAGTTCTCTTGCTCTTGGCGACTGGTGATTGCATAAAGGTGGTTTGCTCCTTCGCCAGTACCAGAAGTAGCTCCTCTAGGTGTAGCCCTATCTGGTGGAGCAATTGAAGAAGACTGGGCTCTATTGCCCCCATTACCCTGCATGTTCTTAGGACACTCTCGCATGAAATGCCCACATTGACCACACTTGAAACAACCAGTGGAGCCTTCATGACAAATACCTGAATGGTTCCTACCACACTTGGCGCAGGCAGGAGGCTTACTACCCCTTGCGCCACACTACTCTGTGAATAGGTAGGTTTAACTCTGGAATTCTGACCATAGTACTCACTCTTGTTCTTAGGTGCAGGAGCACTAGCAGGTGATGGAGTAGGTCCCTTCTATTTATGTTGGAAAGATGATCGGTTTGCATTACTCTTCTGCTGTCCGGACTCATTCCCTGTCTTGGCTCTCTTGTTCTTGAACTCCTATCTATCCCTCAACTTCTCTTTCTCTACCTGCTGCATATAGACCATTAACCTCGAAATGTCCATGCCCCCAATAAGCATTGCTGCTCGGCCCTCCTTGCTTGACAGACGATCCAAACCAGCAACAAAGAAACTCATCCTACTCCTCACGTCCGCAACCATTTCAGGAGCATAGCGAGACAGTTGGGTGAACTTCAACCTATACTCATGCACACTTAAGGAATCCTATTTCATTGTTAGAAACTCTCGTACCTTAGCCTCCTTTAGTTCTCGGGGAAAGAAAAGCCCCAAGAAGGCTTCCTCGAAACAAGCCCAACTAGCAGGTGGTGCGTTCTCAGGTCGACTCCCTTTCCACTGATCGAACCATGTTCTAGCAACATCCTTAAGTTGATATGCAGCTAGTTCAACTCGCTCAGTATCTGCCACACGCATCACATCAAATACCTTCTTCTGCTCCTCAATAAAAATTTTCGGATCCTCAGTAGTGGCCGAACCAGTGAAACTAGGAGGATTCATTCTCAAGAATTCGTGAATCATCGAAGTGTCAGTCTCTTCTTGCTGAGCTCCTCTCTGCTGCCCAGCCTGATTTGTCACAACTTGGCTAAGCATCCTTATAGCTTCACTAAACTCAGCATTAGAGACCTCTCCTTGTAGTTGCACTTCAGGTGCTTTAGATAATTCTTGCTCTTGTGGTTCAACATTTATCCTAGCTAGATGACCTCGTTCTACTCTTCGTTGAGGCATGGTTATCTGTGACATGCACAAGCATGAATTAGAGGGAAACTTTTAGAGATACACTCTACTGCACGAGATGGATATGAAAAAAGTGAAGAATTTCCTAAATGTTGTAGCCTCCTAATTATAGATGTGGTGCGCTTCACAGTGATAACTAGGACTCTACAAACACGTCTTTATAGACTCCCTAGGACTCTTGAACTCTGTGCTCTAATACCAAATTTGTCACGCCCCGAGCCTACACCCTGGGTTGGACTGGCACTAGGAGACTATTTCTAGCCCCAAGCGAACCCTTGGCCTGGCTGACTTAACTCAGCGGAAGACTTAACTCAATGAAACAGTCTCAAATAATAACTTAAAGAATAATAAGTTGGCCAAAATGTCACTTAAGTCTTAAACAACATATGAAAGATAAAGAAAGACATCAGAAATAATAACTATCTGAGTGTCTATGAAGCCTCTAAAATACTGAGATGGATGTTGGGACAAACCCCACAACATCCTAATAAATGAAAGACTGAAAGCAAATAAAAGAGTCCTCCGGAATTCAAAGAGGCTCACCACTGACTCTGAGCTGCTCAACTGGATTAACGAGGTGTTGGATGTTGATCCTGGTTACCTGCGTCTGCATCATAATAAGATGCAGGCCAACTGGCATCAGTACATTGAATGTACGAGTATGCAAGTTGGAATGCTAAACCACACATAGGCTAGAAGGAATCTAAAAGAAAATGAATAACTTACCAGGCTCACTCAAATCAACCCGACTAACTCATTTCAATATAGGGCAATTTAAAGCAAGTGCAATATAAAGAAAACCTGTTTAAAACATGCTATAAAATGTGTGTGTAAGCAAAGATACAATAAATCTGAGATGTATGTAGAAATACAAATGAACTGATGTATATAGAAATACAATAATTGTAGTGGGAGTTTCTCTAACCGACAACCATCACATAAGAGCTATAGTGATGATACAACGATAAACCTCACGCTGCCAGAGCATTCTATACCCGGCCAAAGGTACAGAACCTAAACTGCCTAATGGATCCACTAGTCTATCTTGAAAAGGATTCATCTAAGAAAAAGTATGATCCTTTTCTACCCATGGTGGCTACATGGTTCTATGAGGGCTGTGGGTTCTTTGAACGCTCCCTTAATTCGGTGCTCAATACTACTCCCAAAATATACTAGCTCTTATGTTTTCAAAACATACTTCTTCTGTGATTTGAGATTAATGCTCAAAAACTTAGCTCAAATGATATCTTGGAAATCTCAGTTCCCTTGCTTACTTCATTTAGAAAGCTATTACTCTTTTCTGAAAACCAGCCCGAAAGCTCTTTCGAAATCTCAGTTTTCGTTCTTATTTAAATGTGAAAACATTTTAAATCTTTTTGGGAATACTTAGTCCCCATATACTTTTGAAGAAATGAATTTCAAACTTTACTCTTCACTCTTTACTCAACTTGAACTTTAAGTCTTAAAACAAATTTAAAACATTTGGAAAAGACTTTTGGAAAACTCTAAGAACTCATGTTGACTTGACTCTTATTTCTGTTGACTTTGATCTTAACTTTCCTTGAATTAGATTATGGATTCAAGGTTCATGATCTAATGTTTATGGATGATTTCATGATGTTTAGATGTATTTTAGAATGTTAGAATCAACTAGGAAACATAGGTGCATCACTTAGGAACACGTACGAGAAGGTGGGGAATAAATAGGGAGAACTGGCGTCTCTAGCGCTCTGACAGGCGTGGCGCGCCAGGCCCCAAACCTCAGAGAGCTGGGTGGGTTGCTCAGACTAAGGAGACACGCCAAAGGCCAAACCTCAGAGAACATTTTGGGGCGCGCTGAGAGGCGTGACGCCCCAACCCCTGTACCCAGGTGTTCTCGACTTTTCTCCTCCGTTTTTCATCTCTAAACCCTCCAAACTTCCATGATACTTTCCCCAAACCCCTAGGATCAATTGTACCCTCAATATACAACCAATCTAACTCAAAAAACAAACCAGAAACATGAATCAATTCAACACTAGGCATTCAACAATCAACCCACAAGAATTCAACAATGTTCTTCAAGAACTTCACTTTTTTAACATTCAAACAACTCCAATTTCGCTGAATTGAAACAAGTTAGTGTGTGGGTGAACTAACCCAACACGAAATAAATCTCACATACCTTAATAGGGATCACCCCCGATGAATTCCACTCGCAATCTTGAATGATCTTGGCTAATTCTTGCCTTCTTCTCCCGTTCTTTCTTTCTTTCTCTGTTCTCCAAGCCTTAAGCGTATTCTAACTTTTCAAAACTGAATTAAGTTCTGTTTTTACCCCTATAAATCCCTAAAAATGAATTAGGAAATTAATTAGAGAAAAGACTACTTTGCCCTTCCCTAAATCCGGATTGAAACTTTCCTCGATCCAACAGCCTAACTTCCGAAAGGCATATCTCACTCATACGATGTCAAAATTGTACAATCTCGGTGACGTTGGAAATATCTCTCTAAGGGCTTTCCAAACATGTCAAGAGCTGCTCCTAAATCCTCCTGAGCTAGGAGTTATGGACGTTTGAAAATGGTCAAAACTCACTTTCTTAACTTAGACAAAATTTCCACATTTCCTTATTCTTTCTAAAAATCAATATTTTCATATTTTAAACTCTTTATAGTTGTTTCTAGGTGCGAGATGTTACAGTATTAGATGGCTATTAAGACAAAGTGTTTTAGACTTCCACTTTCCTTTATAAAATGTTAGACTTGAAATGCTATCTTTACTTCTTATGTTCTATTTCCTATGTGAATGCCAAGTGGCTTGTATGGGGCCTCTCGGGGTCCTATACGCCATGTTACATCTAGGGTGTAACCCTGGGTCATGACACAAACTCTAAGTCTCTTCTCCAAACATCAGTATCGGATTTCTGATGCCTTTGCGTTGTTTTCAACCTTTTATGAATGATCTTCACTTTCTCCATTGCTTGATGAACTAAGTTTGTTCCTATCAATCCAGCTTCATCAACTTCAAACCATCCAATAGGAGATCTATATTTTCTTCTATAAAGAGCCTTATAAGGAGCCATCTGGATGCTAGAGTGATAATTGTTATTGTAAGCAAACTCAATGAGAGGTAACTCATCATCCGAATTACCCTTGAAATCGATCACACACGCCCTCAACATATCCTCCAAAGTCTGAATAGTAAGCTCTGCTTGACCATCAGTCTGAGGATGGAAAGGAGTACTCTAATTTACCTTCTAACCCAACCTTTCTGAATAGACTTCCAGAATTGTGCGGTGAATTGCGCACCTCTATCTGAAATGATAGACACCGGAACTCCTTGAAGTCTGACTACCACTTGAATATATAATCTTGCATAATCTTCTACTGAATAGGTAGTCTTTACTGGGAAAAAATGGGCTAATTTAGTCATTCGATCTACAATCACCCAAATCAAATCATGTTGCTTGCATGACCGCGACAACCAGTAATGAAATCCATATTGATCATCTCCCAATTCCATTCCAAAAGATGTCATACCACCGGGCCTCTGGTGCTCTACTTTGACTTGTTGGCAATTCGGGCACTTAGCAACGAACTCTGTAATACACCTCTTCATACTACTCCACCAATAGACTTCTCTCAAGTCACTATGCATCTTTGTGGAACCCGGATGGATAGATTATCTGGAGCTATGACCTTCCTCCATTATCCTCTCTTTTTGTTCATCCACCCTTGGTACACACAATCTACCTTGACACCTTAATACACCATCTCCCCCTTGTTCAAAAGCCATCACTTTTTGCTTATGAACATTTGCCTTCAATTCAAGCA
Source organism: Solanum stenotomum (assembly GCF_019186545.1). NCBI lineage: Eukaryota > Viridiplantae > Streptophyta > Magnoliopsida > Solanales > Solanaceae > Solanum > Solanum stenotomum. The sequence continues at coordinate 17,201,543 of NC_064285.1, forward strand.
AAATAGGGTCTTGATCTTGTTTCTCTTTCACTTCGGACGCTAGTGATGATTTAGCCCCATTTATCACCACTACTCCTCCTTCATTGGAATCCATCAACCAGACTCCCAATTTTGCAAGTCTATGCACATATCTTGCTAACTCTTTCTTTCCTTCCTCAACATGGGAAGTACGACCCATAGATAACCTGCTTAATGCATCAGCAACAACATTAGCCTTACATGAGTGATAGAAAATACTCATGTCATAATCATTGAGTAATTCTAACCACCTTCTCTATCAGAGATTAACCTTTTTTGACTGAATACATACTGAAGACTCTTGGAATCGGTGAACACATCCACATGAACACCATAAAGATAGTGACGCTATATTTTCAAAGCAAACACTACAACAACTAACTCTAGATCATGGATTGGGTAATTCTTCTCATGAATCTTAAGTTGTCTGGAGGCATAAGCTATAACTTTGTCATTGTGCATCAATACACAACCCAGCCCAACTCTGGACGTATCACAATACACAACAATGCCTTGTGTTCCCTCCTGTAAGGTCAACACTGGGGCTGTAGTCAACTGTGTTTTCAATTTCTAAAAACCTTTCTCACAAGCTTCAGACCATTGAAACTTTGTTGTCTTCTGAGTCAACTTTGTCAAAGGGGACAAAATAGATGAGAAACCCTCGACAAACCTTCTATAATAGCTAGAAAATTCTAAGAAACTCTTAATATCAGTTGGAGATGTGGGTCTAGGCCAGTTCTACACTACCTTAATCTTCTGAGTGTCAACTCGAATCCCATCACCAGAAACAGTATGGCCTAAGAACGCCACAGACTCAAGTCAAAACTCATACTTAGAAAATTTGGCATACAACTTCTTATCCTTTAAAGATTGGAGAACTACTATGAGATAATTAGCATTATCCTCCTCATTCCTCGAATAAACAAGAATGACATCAATAAATATGATAATAAACATGTCAAGATATGGGTTAAATACTCTGTTCATAAGGTCCATGAACCTGTAGGAGCATTGGTCAAACCAAAGGACAGGCCAAGAAACTCATAGTGACCATAACGGGTCCTGAAAGTTGTCTCTAGAATATCACTCTCTTACTCTCAACTGATGATAGCCCGACCTGAGGTCTATCTTAGAAAAACAGGTGGCACCCTGAAGTTGATAAAAAAATCATCAATTCTTGGAAGGGGATACTTATTATTTATAGTAACCTTGTTGAATTGGCGGTAATCAATACACATCCTAAGAGAACCATCTTTCTTTTTCACAAATAAGACCGGAGCGCCCCAAGGTGAGACACTTGTCGAATGAAACCTTTATCAAGAAGGTCTTTTAACTTATCTTTTAACTCTTTCAACTCAGTGGGAGTCATTCTATATGGAGGAATAAAGATAGGTCGAGTATCAGGGAGATATTTATACCAAAGTGTATTTCTCTCTTAGGAGGGACTCTAGGAAGATCATCTGGAAAGACCTTTGGAAACTCACTCACAACTGAAACTGACTGAATAGGCGGTGTCTCAACACTAAAGTCATTAACTCGGACTAAGTGATAGATGCACCCCTTGGAAACTAACTTTCTGGACTTAAGGTACGAAATAAAATGACCCTTAGGCACTATTGAACTACTCCTCCACTCAATAACTGGCTCATTAGGAAACTGAAACTTAACTACTCGAGTTCTACAATCAATTGAGGCATAACAGGCATGAAGTAAGTCCATACCTAGAATAACATCAAATTCCATCATATCTAACTCGACTAAGTCTGCCATGGTGTCCTTGTGATTGACAGAAATGGTACAATCACCATAAAATCTCTTAGCTAGAATAGACTCACCAACACGTGTGGAAACACTGAAGGGCTCAAGAAGTTTCTCAAGAAGAATATCAAAATTCATATCAATATATAGAGTCACAAAAGACAGACTCGCACTTGGATCAATTAATGCATATACATCAAAAGTAAAGACTTTGATCATACCAGTGATAACATCGGGTGAATTCTCTTGCTCTTGGCAACTGGTGATAGAGTATAGACAGTTTGCTCCTCCGCCTGTCCCTGAAGTAGCTCCTCTAGGTGCAGCTCTGTCTGGCGGAGCCACTGAAGAGTATTAGGTTCTATTGCCCCCATTACCATTTTCCTGCCTGTTCTTAGGGCACTCTCTCATGAAGTGACCATTCGACCACACTTGAAGCAATCAATGGAGCCATCACGACACGTTCCTGGGTGGTTCCTACCATACTTAGCACATAGAGGAGTCTAATTACATCCTTGTGCCACACTACCTTGAGATTTTGTAGGTCTAGCTCTGAAGTTCTGAGAATTCTGATTCTTAAACTCATCTCTATTCCTTGGTGCAGGTGCACTAGTAGATGATGGAGCAGGTCCATTTGGCTTTTGTTGAAATGATGACCGGTTCGCATTGCTCTTCTGCTGTCCGAACTCATTTCCTTTTGTCTCAGCCTTCTTGTTTCGAAACTCTTCTCTATCTATCAGCTTATCCTTATCAACCTGTTGCACATGGATCATAAGTCTTGATATGTCCATGTCTCATGTTAGCATAGCTGTCTTGCCCTTCTTACTTGACAAGCGAGACAACCTAGATACAAATAGACTCATCCTGCTCCTCATATCAGCAACCATCTCCGGAGCATAGTGGGTCAATTGAGTGAACTTTAAGAAATTCTCTTACCTTCGCCTCCCTTAGCTCAGGGGGGAAAGAAACGCCCCAAGAAGGCCTCTCCGAACACAACCCAACTCACAATTGTTTCACCCTCAGATATACTCTTCTTCCCTTGGTTGTACCAGACCTAGCAACACCATTCAATTGGTATGCAACTAGTTCCACACACTCAGCATCTGCAACATGTGTCACTTGTAACACTTTCTGCAACTCCTCCACAAAGTTCTACGGATCACCACTTGAACAGGTGAAGTTTGGACGATTAATCCCCAGGAACTCACGAATCCTGGATATATCAGTCACATCTTGTCAATTCCATCTTTGTTGCCCAGCTTGGTTGGTCACAACTTGACTCAACATCCAGATAGCATCCCAGAACTCGGTGTTAGTGACCTCTCCTTGGGGTTGCACTTCTGGTGCATTGGGAACCCCTTGATCATGGGAATCAATATTCCTCCTACCAGGACGAACTCATATAGCTTTTCTTGGAGGCATGATCTGAAAGATATGCGCAAGCACGAATTAGAAAGAAACTTTTATAGAGTTGAACTCTATCGCACAAAAAGAATCTGAAAGAAATGAGATAGTTCCAAAATGTCGTAGCCTCCTAATTATAGATGTGGTGCACTTCACACTGATAACTAGGACTCTACAAA
>NC_064285.1:17207521-17214402 GCF_019186545.1 Solanum stenotomum
CCCCACCACCCCACCACCTCACCCTCCCCCCAAAAAATATTTAAGTTTATTTTCAAAAAATATTTTCAGTTTCAATTCAAAAATTGTTTTCTACTCTCTAGTAACAATAAAAGATATTTTCTCAAAAATATTTTTCATTCATAAGTCAAACACACAAAAACCTTTTCCGAAAAATATTTTTTATTCACCAACCAAACATGAGAAAAACAAGTCCAAAGTCTACTTGTTTTCCAGGAAAATATTTTCTAGGAAAACATTTCCCTTCATACCAAACACACCCCTTAATGTTACTATTTTACTATAGTTATTTGATTTTAATTTAGTGTAGGGACAAAATGGAAATGTTTATTCCATATTACTGAATATAAAATTTATTTTGTAAATGATAAATTTTAAATGATTCATATATATTCACATACTTTTACATTTGTTGTGAGTTTTTTTTTTTTTAAAAAAAGATCTCAGAACATTTTAAAATATTGTATTTTTGAAGTTAGAAGATCTTGTTAACTTGATAATACATTCGTGACATATATAATACTTTACTTTAAATACAAATACCTACTCAAATATAATTATATATTTACATTAATGAAAATATTTATCTCATAAAAATTAGCTATTAAATAAATAATAAAGATTAAACTAATACAAACATCAACTGACGTTATTACAAGTCATATGAACTTTTCTTCGTCTAAAATACTAAAATATTAAGAAATAACAAATAAGTAAAACAAAAGGGCAATGCTTATATAGTATTAACTATTTTGAAGCAAACTTCCTGGGAATCTAAATCACATAAGTATCATTTATATTTCTTTGTCTTGAGCATGAAAAAAACAAATCGTGAAAATTCTCTAAATTTTGGAAAAAAGATATTCAGAAGCATATATCTACATCACAAGAGAAGCTGTTAATTAAAAAAAATGAATTTAGAGTACATCATTTTAACTTCATATATTGGAACATTACGTACTAATGTATATATTAAGCAAAAAAATAATTATTATATCATCAAAATTATTTTTCTCAAGTACTCGAGGTTATGGAATATACCTTCTTTGGATATAACGATTTACTTCATCAATATAGTGGTACCTCATATTTCACTAAGATTCAAACTCACTCAACGACAATAAATCACACAAAAATTTTAAAATGCAAGAAAAAGAAGAGTAGAAGATTAAAAAAAATTGTGGTTGAAAACTGAGATAAAGTCCCTCTATTTATAGTCAACAAAGGGTAGTAAAAACAAGTGTTTTTTGTGTCTTATATGAAAAGTCATGACCTTTCTGAGAAGTCACAACCATTTGAAAAAGTCACAACTTATTGGAAAAGTCACAAATATTTTTAAAAAGTCACAACTCATCGAAAAATCACAACCCTTTGATAAAAGTCACAACTTATCGGAGAAGTCATAACTCATCGAAAAAGTCACAACCTAAGTTAGGGATATTATAGTTATTTAACATTCAAGTCAGGAGTTCATGATTTTAAGATAATAAATATAATATAATATAATATAATATATATATATATACATATATATATATATATATTATATATATGAATTGAAACCGTTTATTTTATTTTATATTTGACTACATGCAATTCAATTTTATTTTATTGGTAGATTAACTAAATAAAAGAGTCAAACTAATACAATATATATATATATTGTATTAGTTTGACTCTTTTATTTAGTTAATCTACCAATAAAATAAAATTGAATTGCATGTAGTCAAATATAAAATAAAATAAACATAATTGTATATGCTTAACTGTACTTATTGCTATAACTGACTATAGATTTCTAAAAATATTTCCTTATGATTATTTAAACTATACATAACTCTTGAAACAAAAATAACTTTGGTTCTATCAGTTATAAACTTTTACAAAAAAATTGACATGTGTTTTTCTATGTCTATTGCTCCAATAGATTATTTTGGAAGGCTGCCAGAAGGGTGCATTATTGAAATAATTTCAAAAACAACCCCTTCTGATGCTGTAAAATCAACAATATTGTCAAAAGAATTCAAACGTGTTGTAGAATCAGATCTAATTTGGGGAAGATTTTTGCCCTTCGGTTATCAAGAAATAGTTGATAGATCAGAGTTTCCTCCAATTTGCAACACCAAAAAAGAGCTCTTTTTTAGTCTATGTGATTCTCCTATTCTTCTTGATGGAGGCAAACTGGTAAAATTTCATTTTGATTAGGTTATTTTTATGCTTATTTGCTTTCTAACAGTACTGTTTGAGTTAGTTTTTATGTACGCTACCTCTCACCAAAGGTGAATTTATAATTTAAGATTTATGGATTCAATTTTAAAAAGGATCTTAACATTGAATCCATTTATTTTTAAAGTTGTGGGTTCATATCTATTATTTGTTGTATTTATCATGATTTTTACACAAATATTATGTTCTGCAACATATAAAAGTATTTTTTATCCCTCCCCGAGAGTCCCCACGTCTTTTGGTTCCCTTGGTAACATGAACCCACAAAATTAGTGTTGATGTAAGGGGTGCTTACCATCCTAATAATTTCCTCTTGTCGATATGAATTGAAATTATTGGATTCATATGAAACTAGCTCTTCTCACCAATAGAAGTACCAAAAAGGGTGGAGTTAGAAATTTGTACAAGGGAATTAAACAAGATGATAGGTGTCACACCTAGGATTTAAATTCGTAATCTAATGCAAACCCCATTTGGTACTAAACTAGAATTATGGATTAAACCGTTCATATATAATTAAAAAAAATATTTTACCTTGTTTGCGTTAGTGTATTTTCAAGCAACGAGATTCAATCAACTTTTTTGAGATCCTTTAGCTCCCCTCGTATGCCACATAACTCTACAACTCAAGAAAGTAGGAAGAAATCACATAGTGTTTTTATCTTTACTGAAATTCTTAATTTAGTTCTTAAGATTCTTAATCCTATCTATTAGTCACCTGCTATATCTTTTTTTTTGTACTTTTTGTGTGTAGTTATCGCCACTAAAAATATCAAACAAAACATGTTTATTGTGTTTCGCTCTCCAAAATTTAGATTATTTGTAAAATTGTATAATTTGATTTTTTGGTGGTTATTATGTATCAAATTGTTATTTTATATATACTGTTTGTTTTGATTAATCAAATTATAAATACAACACGACACATTGTGAATATTGATTAAAGTTTCTTTTCCTGTTATTTTACATATAATGTTTATTTTGATTAATCTAATCATAAATACAACACGACACATTGTGAATATTGATTAATTTTTTTTTTATCAGAGTTTTTTTCTCGATAAACAAAGTGGGAAGAAGTGTGTTATGATATCATCGAGAGAGCTTATGATTTTGGAGTGTGGGAAAACATACTTTTGGCAATGGAAGAAACACCCCAATTCCAGGTTTATATCTTTTCTTTTTCTTAATTTAATCTTTAACGTCCCCGCACCTTCTTATAAATGTTTTATGAAATACACTCTTTATTCCTCTCTCTTTGCTCATTTATTCAAAGATTTGTTGATTTTCTTGGTTATTATAAAAATTGTCTCTCCATTTGTATTGATTAAAGGAATGCTTTTTTAAATTAAAGTTTACGTTATGTATACTGAGAATATAAACACTAACTTGCATTATCAAATAAAGCTAGTCCTTGCTTAGTAATGCACTCTTGAGCAAACACCAAGGCTATCGAAAATGGTTTTAGAGAGAAGATTACGGGTAGGGGGGACCAGAAGAATCAAGATTAAATAATCAAGTGAGCCAAACAGAAGGCAAACCAAGGTTTCAACATCTGACAATGGGAAAAGTTCTAAATTAAAGAAAAAGAATCCTACGCATGAGATTGTTATTACAAGAAAAATGAAGGTAACATAGCCACATTTACCCAAAACTAGAAATAAGATGGAAAAAAGAAGCTTTGGATTTCGAGACCTCTTATATAGTTGAAGAAAGTAAGGAATCAACAAGAAGAACTCATCACATTCACTCTAACAATGAAAAGGAGCTTAATTGTGTAACTGTAAGTGAACAATTGCTCGATTATGCAAATAATTGGATTGTTGATTAAGAATGCTCCAATCACATGACCACTGATGAGAAAAAGCTTATCAACATGAGTGAGTATAAAGGCGGTCAAGTAGAGGTGACAACAAATAGTTCTTTAATGTCAATAACTCATATTGGAAAGATGGAGTTCATGCCTCATCATAGCACAAGACTCAACTTAAAAATATCTACCATTTTTCGGATTTGAAGAACTTATTATTTGTGTTGCAACTAACAACCTTCGGAAACTATAATGTATTTGTATCAAATGACATAAAATTAGATCAAAAGTTCCAAGTTATGAACTTTCATATCATGGAGGTAGTTAATATACATCATGGTAGCCGAGACAACTTTTATGAAGAACACTCAAAGTGTTGAAACAACTTATCAATGAAATCCACATCTTGGACACTTGAGCTACAACAAATCAAAAATCATGATGCTACAGTCAAAATTTAAAAATCTTTCCCAAGCTAGAGGAGACATTATATATGTTGTATGCCAATATGAAAAAGCACATCAACTTAATTAATTTCCTATGGAGAAACAAAGTATCAAGACAATAAGCCACTGGAGCTAGTGCACTTAATAAACATGTTTGAACCATTAAAACAACCTTCTATTAGTGGCTACTGATATATGGTAACATTCATTGATGAATTTTTAAGGTACATGTGGATTTAATTCTTAAAGGATAAGTCTAAAGTATGTGATAATGATATTGGAAGAAGAATGAAATGTTTTTGTATGATAAATGGGGGAGAACACGTCATATGATTTCAATGACTACCTTAACAGAAGATGATAAGGTGATAATTAAAATTCCCAAATATGCAAAAATTAAATGGGGTGTTGTAGATGGACTGTAATTTCTAACAAAGGGGATTAGTACAAGGGAGGATATACCCTTATAGGTACGGGTTCAATTGAACCCATAACTTTAAACGTAAAACATAAATTTATGTGTAATAATTTAATAAAGTTCCAATTAATAATGGACATGAACCCATAATTTTAAAAACATAATAGATTTAACGCTAAGAATCTTAAAAGACTGAACTCATACAATTTCATCTCTCTCATTTGTAGTGATTTCACTACTCAAACATTCATAGTTTGCATGTAGAAGCAAGATTTTTTGAATAATGCATGAAGATTGTTGTCCTCATAACGAAGAGGATGCCACATTGATTACGATTTATCTCACCATTCGAAAAAAAACAAGAAGACAATACCTAATTTAAGTCATTTTTGAGAGATTGTATGTGAGTCATATGTGCTAGTGGTAGTTCATCTCTACAACAAGTTGTATAAAAATGTTGTTTGTTGCATCATTATTAGTTATGACGAACAAATATAGGGACAAAGTTATTGTGGCCCTACCACAAATCAGACGTAAGCGTATATAAATGTAGTAATTGATGAAACATTAGCATGGTGGTCCAAAGAGGTTTCCTTACTAGAACTAACAACACTTGAGTGAAACTAACCATGAGGCGAAGGGAAAACCCCAATCACTTACTCAAGGGGTATCTCCACAAATATAGGTCATGGAAAATAGGAGCTTATGAAACTTCTGTCATGTTGCATAAAGAAGTCAAAAAAGCACCAAAACCGCAACTAAGGAAGTCTACACGACTGAAACACCCAAACACCAAGTTTATAGATGCAACCTCAGCAAAGGTTTTCCCGATCAAGAAAATTACTACAATGAAGATGCTTCAGAGGGCAGTGAGTGGAGAAGTTTAAAGGAAACTTTTGTCATGTCGCAAAAAGAAGTCAAAGAAGCACCACAACCGCAACTAAGGAGGTCTACATGACTGAAACACCCAAACACCAAGTTATAGATGCAACCTTAGCAGATGTTTCCAGATCAAGGAAATTGCTACATTGAAAATGCTTAAAGAGTATTGAGTGGAGAAGTTTAAAGGAAACTTCTATATCATGTTGCAAAAAGAAGTCAAAAAAGCACCGCAACCACAACTAAGGAGGTCTACACGACTATAACACCCAAACACCAAGTTTATAGATGCAACCTTAGAAGAGGTTTTCCAGATCAAGGAAATTACTACATTGAAGATGCTTCATAGAGTAGTGAGTGGAGAAGTTTAGAGGGAAAAAGAGGTACAATGGATCACTCAAAATGGATGCAAAGAATAAATTAAATTGGTGTTGAGTGGGAATGTTAAAAAATCATCAAACTTAATATCTACAATAATTCAAAGAAGAACATAGAATATTCAGGACTTGTGGAAAATTGAAGGATCATCTCTATAATGAGAGTTCTTGAATGCAAACCTAAAAACATTATAGAAAGTGAAATTCTATAGATAAGTGAAAGGTGTAGTTCTTAAATATATTATTCACTAGATTCTTTCATAACCACCTATAAATATAGGTGGTTAGAGTTTTATGTGTACTCAAATAAAGAGTGTGTGATCAAGCAAGGAGTAAGAAAAATGTGTACTCATTTCAGTGTAAAGTGTCGTAAGAGGCGGATCTGAGATTTTAAGTTTTTACAACTTTTGTACTATAATTATTTTTCCTTTCTTGGTTTTCAATATATTATTTATACTTATTAACTTAGTTTCTTAATGTAAATGCGGAATTCAAGCCATAATTGTTTGGTTCTACCAAAGTTGTAACTCTATTATGACTTGAAGTGTGCTTAAGTTGGCTCTTACAGTATGGTCATTAAAAATACTCTACGACTTCATTAATGATTTATGTTAATCTTGTTTCCAAATTTTACGTGATATTAACTTGTTCAATTTCTATTTTATTGATAGGTCTTACTAAAGTAGTAATTGTGTTATGGCTCCACC